>NC_134807.1:45643651-45646151 GCF_046742065.1 Oratosquilla oratoria
ATCAAAAATAAATCATACGAAAATCGAACTAAATATATGAATCTGTTTTCCCTAAAAAAGCGTATACTCAGAGGTGACTTGATACAGGTCTTTAAGATTTTAAAGGGAATTGACAACATCAAAAGTGACAAAATTTTCACATTGAATGAGAATCAGACAAGAAACAATGGTCTCAAACTGTCCGGAAATAGATTCAATTTGGAAGTAGGTAGAAACGACTTTGCCAACCGTGTAGTTAATGAATGGAATAAACTTCCTGCACAGGTAGTGCAATGTAGTTCAGTTCGAAGCTTTAAGAATCATTTAGATAAATACTTAAGATGCTGTAATGATTATAATTTATCTTATATTATTTGTTTTTGTTTTGTTATCATTTGTCTGTCTGATTTTCATTTATTATTAGTTATATGTTAATTTATTATTTACTATTTACCTGTTTGTTTATTATTTTAACTATACCTATGCATTTATTTATGTATTTTATTTGTTATTTACATTATTATAGTTTTTATTTATCATTTTATTATCAATTTGATTTTTTTTTTTTTTTTTTTTTTTTTGCATCCGACCTAGATATGGATCAAAAGGTCTCCTGTCGGCATGCTCCGCCTTTGTAATGTTTATATATGTACATGTATATTTATGTATGTGTGTATATATATGTATGTATGTGTGTGTGTGTGTATTAGAGTAGAAAAACTCAAGAGTTAGGTTGTCCAGGCATCCGCCTCAGTGGCTACAATGGACAACGTAGTAAATGTTGGCTATACACCTACACGAACACCCGGCGGGGTAGTAGAATAGGTCAAGCCGGGCCAAGGGAATGCTGCGGCATTGGAGAAATAGGATAGATTCGACGCGTATGCAACGTCTGCAAGTGAGAGGAAGAGCCCACCATCTGGCGTTGATTTTGGTGACGATGACGTCCGATTCCTTCACTAGTGAGACGAGATGGTTAAGGAAAGCAGGGAGCGAGAAGGTTAGAAACAGAGAGAATCGATATTTGGGTAATGGGCAAAGTACCTGCAAAAGGTGAATTCAAGTTTGTTTTTTTTCCGCCAAGAGGCAAACACGATGTAACGTCAGCCATGGTGTAATCGTTTATATGAGCGAGATCCCTCATCGATTAGAAATCAACAGGGGATGGAAATAGCTGTTAACATTCTGAGATTCTTAACTGCAAAATTGCTAATATAGCGTATCCACGGTATGCACATTGCCGGATCACCAAGTGGTTGCGTTTCAAGTTTGAGCTTTGTGTTGCTGCATCCACATTTTCAAGGAACACTGTTGTTCTTGTCCTCAACTCGCGTACTATATAAGTACAGCTAATGCTGGCAGTCGAAAACATGTGTATTCAATATATTTGGGGGATGATTAGCCAACTGTAATTATGTAAGTTACCTCAAACACTTATATACTGACAATCATAAATAAATAAAAAAATAAATAAAAGGACTATAGATATTTATGACTTGCCTCTTCCACGTTGCCGACCTAAAAAAAAAACGAAAATAAAAAGAGGAAGAAAGGTGCGCGAAGGTTCATCAGACGAGATGAAAACACACGAAAAAGGACACATTATGGGCAAAACCCCTAAATCCGATTAACGCAAACAGCCTCATTCGAACCAATTAAGACAAACAATTAAACAAGAAAAAACCCGCCTGTGAACACGAGACGCCATCTATCGGCCCTCGGGGGTTTCTCGTGGTCAGCTGGTCGACCCTTCATTACGACAGCATTGCAATTAAACGCTATCAAGATGAGCTGCACGTGACCTTAGAAGGTGTGTGTGTGCGTCCGTTTTTGTCCGTGTGCGTGTGTGCACCTCGGTCGAAACGTGTGTGTATATGAGCGTGAGCATGTGCTAGAGCGTGCCGGAGCGTGGAGGTATGTCCCTCTTCGACTGCGGCTGCTGAAGTTTGAAAAAAATCTCGATGGCTTCAAAACACAAATTTTGGTTTTTGGTTGTCAGTAAATGATCAGAATAATCTTGTTTGCAGGGGAAATCAGTGGGAGGTTAAGTGTAGTTTTTTGTAAGTATAGTTCTTGGGGGTATTTTAGGGTAGTTGAGGTTGTGGTGATGACGATGGTGTTTCCTGGTGGTGGTTGGAAAGGAACATAGTTTCCGTTGTTAATGTTGTTCATTTTCGATTATGATACTGATATTGATATTGGTGATTGTAGTTATGGTAACACACTAGATTATGGAAATGTTGATAGAAATAGTAATGGCCTTACTGTCTCTGATAAATATAGTATTAGTGGGAGTAGATGTGGAGGAGGATGGAGATAGAGATGGAGGTGGAAGTAGAGGAAGTGATGGAGGCTAAGGTGAGGGTGGAGGTGATGATGGAAGTGGAGGATGAGGTGGAGGTACTAGAGGTGGAAATAAAGGTGGTGGTGGATGTGAGGGTGGTGATGGAGGTGGATGTGAAGGTGATGATGGAGGGGGAGGTAGAGGTAGTGGTGGAGGTAAGGGTAAAAGGAGAGAAAC
>NC_134807.1:45666151-45668651 GCF_046742065.1 Oratosquilla oratoria
CTTTTAGATCACAGAATAGATTGGAGGAATGCAGCTACAGTGTACAATTCAAATTGTAGTTTCAAAAGAAAAATTATTGAGTCCTCACTAATAAAAATGTTTCCTAATTATAATACATCCAAAGGTCAATGGTCACCTGATGCTATAACTAGTATGGCGGTTGACAAGTTCATCTCTACAGGACGTAACGTCCGACCTCACTCGGGGCAAGTGACCTGAGGCTTACTGAGTCCCCCAATGTTCCTTCCTCCTCTGTATATAACCTCTTGTCTATGTACCCTATAATTGTAACTGCTGAAGAGGACCACAGTCAGTGGTCGAAATATACGGTTTTACTCTGTATCTCAGCTTATCTTTCTCCGAGAGTGGGTTTAAGTTATATATATATATATATATATATATATATATATATATATATATATATATATAAATACATAAATATATACATGTATATATATATATATATTATATACATATATATATATATACATATATGTATATATATTTATATATATATATATATATACATATATATACATATATATACATATATATATATATATATATATATATATATATATATATATATATATATATGTATGTATATGTATCTTTTAACCACTTTTATACTGAACTTCCTTCTTTCGCATACCTTCCCAAACTCCTTCACAATATACATATGCATATATATATAAATATATATATATATATATATATATATATATATATATATATATATATATATATATATACACCGACATATTTATTGTGCCCTGCCCAGCACCATGTTTTGCATCATGATATATACATCCTTTTCATGAGGGCCTTTTCACTGATAACTGCAGTAATGACAATCGTATCTACCGAGACGTGGAATGTTTGTAAGCCTTCTTCAAGTGGAATATACCATTTATCTAATTTGAGGTGAGGGGTTCCCGATTAAGTGAAACGTCTTTCCTTTCGATGTACTGTGGGTGAGACCCTTCATCCAAGAGGAGCTTAAGGATGGGAGTGGATGGAAAAGCGCTTGGTATATATATATATATATATATATATATATATATATATATATATATATATATATATATATATATATACTGTATATATATATATATATGTATATATATATATGTTTATATACATATGTAGAGAGATCATCTAGATTTGCCCCTGATTTGTCATTTTCCATTTTGTGTTACCTTATTTACACTTTGTTATTTACCTTTTTCTCCTTTCACTTGCAAGATTTTTGTTAAATACAGTGAGATACTATGATTTTTTCATTATCTTCCAATTGATTGGGATTCATTCTACGCGCAAAGCTCTTCAGTCAGATCGATTAGTTTTGTTTATGAGGAATTTTTGTTTTGTCTTGAACATCGATTCGGTTTAGAATGGTCACTGATGCTCATCACCGCACTTTGCCCTTATAGAACAGGGAAGAATTTAGTTTTTATCGTGATTCTCTGACCTATCTCCCATTTGATGAGCTTATGTGGAATAAAACAACAAGATACTTAGACACAGTCCCTGCCCAAGTGAGTAGCTGACCGTTTTTCGTTGTTGTTGTTTTTCTCTCTTCGTTATTCATGGTGACTAGATGCCTGTGAAGGCTCCTTTTTTTTAGTGCTTCCAAACCAGTCTGTTTGTTTGTTTGTTTTTTCTCTCATAACCTAAAGCCCCTACTATGATGCTAAGAGCGATTACAACATCCCTGTCTCCCAGTAACTGTCCCCATCAGAGTGATTGCAGCAACCATTACCATTCCCTGACCATTCCTGGCATTCTTTTTCGCCGCCGCATCCCAAAGTACTCCCCATGTTCTCGAATGAGCCGTTCAGATGCACAAATGATGACGTAATTTGTCAAATGTGACCAATGAGAGCCGAGAATGCAAAGAGGAGGGCGGAGCTTATCGTGTTGGACAAAGTTGTGATGGTTTTGTTTGAGGGGGGGGCGGAAGGGGTAACTGGAGGGCTGGTCGAGAAGAAGGGGGGATGGTTGGCTGGAGAGCGTTGGTCATTAAGGCTGACCCCGCCATACTAAAGCAATGGCCTCATGACCCTTGCAACGCACGACTTCGGACTAGATTGTAGAGTGCAGGCTCATAAGTTATAGATAAAGGCTGAGAGTAGCTTTGGCAGCGAGGCTTTGTGATGGATTCTAACGTACTCTGCCATCATTTAGATGCTCATGGTTCTTTAAGTGTGTAAAATTTAAATTTACGGAGGCGATCACGTTAATATTCAAGGAAAGAGAGGGATGGGAAGATGAGTAGGAGGAGGAAGAGGAGGCAAAGGAGTAGTAGTAGGAGGAGGAGGAGGAAGAAGACGCTGAGGAGAACGAGTTGTAGGAGAGGAGGAGGAGTGGGTAGGGTGGAGCAGGAAGATGAGTTACTGCGGAGGAGATGCTTTTTCAAGTTTTTGTGAATAAGTTCCTGAGAGCGTCCCACGAGCAAAGTCCAGCACAAGACAAATACACTGTATACAAAGGGGAAGCA
>NC_134807.1:45676151-45686151 GCF_046742065.1 Oratosquilla oratoria
AATTCAGAAGACTCACGATTCGAATGAAGTATATCCGAGAACGATAAAATAAAGTTGATTATCGTGGAATCCAAATGCCTTCCTCTTAACTTTATTTCCTTTGGTTTACTTGTTCTTCCCTTCAGAAAGTCGTGAACAGCAACTACAAAAGAAAACAAATCTGTATTCTACGAGTATACAAAGCGTTGAAGAAACAATTCTAAACATTACTACCGCTGTGATTAAGCAAGATTAGATATGTATATTTTGAATTGAGAATATATAATTTCCAATTTGTTTTTCGATATTCAGATATCTACAGTATATGTTCCTAGGAATCCGTAAATGACGTCACAAATCCTAAGTTTTCACTATATTTTGAGAAAATAAATCTAAAGTGTATTGAAAGGTAATGAATTAAAAAAAGAGACATATCTTAGTAAAAAAAAAACAAGCAGTGGACAAAGAAAAGAGGATTAAAGTTTTAGGCTCGACATTTCAATGGAAACTGTGATTGTTTTAAGGAATTAGATTTATCCAAGAAGATGCAGACAAGATGAAAGTCAGAAACAGGAACTAGGCCTAAGTGTGATGCCTGGAATACCTTTGCCTTCTGCAGCAGGTAGAGCATCAAAAGGTGGTTGCTGTCTATGTAATGAATCAAATTTTATTTACAGGAAAGGTTGAGGAAAGCTCACAAGAAGACATTTCTGTCAGATGTATCGTTAAGGAACTATACCAGGAAGTATTTCATTGCGATCGAAGGTCAGAACTAACGATCAACAACCGGATAGAGCCATTGTTTTGATTTGAATATATATAATCAGTAGATATAATGAATTTGCAATAATTAAGATTAATACAGCATAGTATTGTTAAAATAGCACAAATAGAAATTGTATTTCTATTCTATGAGGATTAGTTTCTCCCATTTCTTTCCCAGCCTCTCTCGTCTTTGGCTCGAATATAAGCATGTTGCAGCCGTAACGGTTATACCAATAATCACCTTGGTACTTCACTTGCAAGGAAATCAAGTATCGACTTCTTCTGCGAGTAATGAATCACAAGCACAGGGAACCCAAGATTGCTTCGATGAAGATAAGTGTGTTGTCTGTGTTTTCAAAGTCGAAATCACCCTGAAAAAGGGGTATTTTCAAAACGCTCCATAACAAAAGAAGACAAGTGACTTCAGAGAAACATTGCACTTCCAATAGTTTCGGGTAGATAGAGATGGAAACCTTTAGCTAAGTTGAAAATTATTTTATCAAAGAAAACGGGGCTAGAGGCAACAGCCAACAACATCTTGCATCGTCACCGACTGAAAAGAAAAAAGATGGGTTCAATAACCCATAGACTGAGGAATTCGAGTACAATTCAAGGAAAGAAATAGTAATACATGAGAGTAAACACACATTACGATTAGACGAACGAAACATGGCATCAACCCGGCTAGAAGCGCCAAAAATAGAATACAAAGGTGTTCGGGAAAAGTATATACAGTAGAATCAGGCAAAACAGAAACATACCAACACAATTCGTAAAACAAAACTATTGAAGCCTTCGAACCATGACTCGCAAGAATCAGGCAACCAGCACACAATAATGAAGCTCATGAAAACCAAGGTGTTGAACCATGATGACATAATTCATGTTAACCAAGCTATTGAGGCACACAGACATGATTCATGAAAGACAAGCCAGTGCAGTGTAAGGACATAAATCATAAAAGATCAAGGTAATTAAATATACAAACATAACTCATGAAAAGTAGGCAATTGACTCCTTCAAATACAACCTTTAAAGGAATAAAACATTCCTTGTGGAGGTTATCATCCACAACTGACGCCATAAACTGAGAATATTTCAAAAGCAGTCGGCCCACCAACCTAAGGAATTAAATTTCCCACAAAACATGCTCGCACGGCCCAGTTATTTTCCAGATATTTTGCATGAAAATATAACCTTGTCTGCATCTTGTTATGAAGGAGCTCAGATGACCAAGAGAACACCAGAGGTCTTATAAGATTTTATTCATTCCTCGATAGTGTTTACGACTCGGAGTTTTCCATAACAAAAACCCTCATACGTCTCTTCATACAACAACTTCCTCAAAAATATTGCCTTGAAATACCATAGTTCGTATAATTACATAAGGTAATATTTCTGTGAGTGACGTAGCTACACACCTATTCATATGATTAAATAGCTATACTTCATTGGATGTGTGTGTGTGGGGGGGTGAATGTGGGTAGGTAGTTGGTTGGTTAGGTGAGTGGTTGCGTGGGTGGGTATGTATGTGCGTGGGTGAAATGTGAATGTGTGGGTGGGTATGTATGTGTGTGGGTGAAATGTGGGTGTGTGGATGGTTGTATGGGTTTGTGGGTGGGTGTATGTACTGTATGTGTATGGGGAGGTGTATGGATGCGTAGTTGGATGCAGCGGAGTGTGGGTGGATTTTGAAGTGTAGATTGGTGTCTGATTGTGAAGTTATTTTGCACCGAGATGAAGAATCACGTGCATCTCAGATGTAAGTCCAAGCATGGTAAGGTTTTTGTTTAGTGGTAGGTGCTGCCCGTTCAAAGAAAACAGGGATGTTTCGTGGTCTTGTGGTTCTCTGGAGCGAGTGAGTACTGATTCAACTGAACTTTTTGAGAAAGTTACTGGCGTCGTCGACGTCGTCGTCTTCTTCTTCTTCGCGTTCTTCTTCTTCTTCTTCTTCTTCTTCTTCTTCTTCTTCTTCTTCTTCTTCTTCTTCTTCTTCTTCTTCTTCTTCTTCTTCTTCTTCTTCTTCTTCTTCTTCTTCTTCTTCTTCGCGTTCTTCTTCTTCTTTGCGTTCTTCTTCTTCTTTGCGTTCTTCTTCTTCTTTGCGTTCTTCTTCTTCTTCTTCTTCTTCTTCTTCTTCTTCCTCGCGTTCTTCTTCTTCGCGTTCTTCTTCTTCTTCTTCTTCTTCTTCTTCTTCTTCTTCTTCTTCTTCTTCTTCTTCTTCTTCTTCTTCTTCTTCTTCTTCTTCTTCTTCTTCTTCTTCGCGTTCTTCTTCTTCTTCTTCGCGTTCTTCTTCTTCTTCTTCGCGTTCTTCTTCTTCTTCGCGTTCTTCTTCTTCTTCTTCTTCTTCTTCTTCTTCTTCTTCTTCTTCTTCTTCTTCTTCTTCTTCTTCGCGTTCTTCTTCTTCGCGTTCTTCTTCTTCTTCTTCTTCTTCTTCTTCTTCTTCTTTTTCTTCTTCTTCTTCTTCTTCTTCTTCTTCTTCTTCTTCTTCTTCTTCTTCGTGTTCTTCTTCTTCTTCTTCTTCTTCTTCTTCTTCTTCTTCTTCTTCTTCTTCTTCTTCTTCTTCTTCTTCTTCTTCTTCTTCTTCTTCTTCTTCTTCTTCTTCTTCTTCTTCTTCTTCTTCTTCTTCTTCTTCTTCTTCTTCTTCTTCTTCTTCTTCGCGTTCTTCTTCTTCTTCGCGTTCTTCTTCTTCTTCGCGTTCTTCTTCTTCTTCGCGTTCTTCTTCTTCGCGTTCTTCTTCTTCGCGTTCTTCTTCTTCGCGTTCTTATTCTTCTTCTTCTTCTTCTTCTTCTTCTTCTTCTTCTTCTTCTTCTTCTTCTTCTTCTTCTTCTTCTTCTTCTTCTTCTTCTTCTTCTTCTTCTTCTTCTTCTTCTTCTTCTTCTTCTTCTTCTTCTTCTTCTTCGCGTTCTTCTTCTTCTTCTTCTTCGCGTTCTTCTTCTTCTTCGCGTTCTTCTTCTTCTTCTTCTTCTTCTTCTTCTTCTTCTTCTTCTTCTTCTTCTTCTTCTTCTTCTTCTTCTTCTTCTTCTTCTTCTTCTTCTTCTTCTTCTTCGCGTTCTTCTTCTTCTTCTTCTTCTTCTTCTTCTTCTTCTTCTTCTTCTTCTTCTTCTTCTTCGCGTTCTTCTTCTTCTTCTTCTTCTTCTTCTTCTTCTTCTTCTTCTTCTTCTTCTTCTTCCTCCTCTTCCTCTTCCTCTTCTTCTTCTTCTTCTTCTTCGCGTTCTTCTTCTTCTTCTTCTTCTTCTTCTTCTTCTTCTTCTTCTTCTTCTTCCTCCTCTTCCTCTTCTTATTCTTCCTCCTCTTCCTCTTCCTCTTCTTCTTCTTCTTCTTTTTCTTTTTCTTTTTCTTTTTCTTCTTTTTCTTTTTCTTTTTCTTTTTCTTTTTCTTCTTCTTCTTCTTCTTCTTCTTCTTCTTCTTCTTCTTCTTCTTCTTCTTCTTCTTCTTCTTCTTCTTCTTCTTCTTCTTCTTCTTCTTCTTCTTTTTGTTCCTTTGAAATATTATTTGTGGTTGTGGCATTGCGCTTCTATCGGTAGGTTGACTCTGCTTTGATACTGTGTTCTGAGTTCACTGTGGGGAGGCCATGGGTGAGGAGGGTGAGTAGAGCTGGTGCTAGTATTGTTCGCTGTGGGATACCCTTGTATAGTCTCTTAGTCTTTAGTAGGTGTTGGTTTTGTGTCACTCTGCACTGCCTACCCTCTAGGAAGTTTAATAACTACTTGGCGTTGTTAAGCATGCCCGTTTCTGTGATCTTTCTTAATGACATGCATATAGGGACTGCGTGTGTTGCAAGACTAATCTACTTTTAGATCAAAGTTAAACCAGCTTTGCCTGAAGGAATCAGTGAGATGCTAAGAAACTGATGGCTTTATTCTACATGGGCGCAATGTCATATTGATGACAGGGTAAATTTCAGATATTTTGTTGATTAATTGCCTCAGATATGCTTAAAGAAAGGGCGTCCTTGGGAACTACAATGGTTCGGAAAACCCGCATGAATTGTGAAGTATTCGATGAGAGAAAAAAAAATCAGCAGTGCTTGACCTCCTCGAGAAGAGAGCTTTAACCAGTGGTCAGTAATCATCCAGGTGACCCTCAATGGGGAAGACAAAGTGCCACACAAAGGCGACAAAGGACGAAGCCAAAACAACGTCTTTTGATTTGTCAGTAAGACATATTTGTTACGATTATAGAAAGCTACGAACCACTGTAAAAGTCAAATTAAAAATAGAACTTTGGGCAGGGTGATATGAAAAGAAGAGAGATTTACTCGAGAAAGCTGTAAATTTTCAAATAAAGAAGCGGTACATCAAAACCCGCAGGGATCTGCATCGAGTAAACATCAAAGGAAGTAACATCAAGTGTGCTTTTTCTATTTTGTGGATTGATCTTTGTACGAAAAACTCCATCTTAGTTAATCGTTCGTTTCGTTGTTTTATTTTGATTAATCACTTACTTAGCCACTTATTTAACTATTCATTAAGACTAAGTGGTAAAAAATTAATGGAAAAAGCCGATACATTTGTGTAAAAGTGCGTCAGTCTGGACTTCGTTTTCGCGAGAGACAAAATCTAGTGGCGAGTGATTTTATACAGGTCAGAACTTACTCGTCAGTTGCATAAAATCGGTTGTCTTTGACCGAAAGAAAATCTCTAAGGCAATTTTACTTAGAATAAAAAGTATGATCCATGAAATATATAATTGTTTTATGTACCAAAAGTAATTATAGTATGCAGTATAACTAAAGAAAAATCTTAACATGGACCTCATCATCCACAGTTTTTTTTATTCCTTTTCAACTCAAGTTACCTACACTTTAATACCTATAGGAAGAAATTTTCTGTTTTGTAATGACATAGGTAATGACAAATGTTCTTCAGACAGTTGTTATTATGAGGATATTGTCAGAATTAAGAATAAGTTACAGAGTCTCAGAAAGGTAAGAAGAAAGGCGAAGTTGCTTTGAAAAATATCAAAAGTTGTTCTCACGCCTTTGAACAAAGAAAGATAAAGTCAGATGCCTATGATAGTTTATGGGTCAAATTGAATAATATGGTAAAAGAATAAATGTAGTCATGATTTATACTTTAAAAACATAATCATTAATTGAAAATAACCTGTTGTTTTAAGAGCCGCCTAGCTTTTTTTTAATCGTGACCTGCTAACAATGAGAGATTTCAATTTTGCAGACATAATTGGACCAGAATGGAACATGCTCGTGTAATGGGCTGCTTAATAGATTTTCTTGGTCATAATTACTCATTGCAGCATGTTAAATAAGCCACAAGTATTGGAAATGTACCAAATGTACCGATCACGACCCGAGAAAGAATAATAAATCAAAAACAAATTGGTAAAAACTTCGCATCCAATGACCACAACGTAATTAGATTTAAGCTACAAATTAGCGTCAGAACAGAATTTAGTAATCTGTGATACCGCACATGAGAAATTCTGTTTTAGTGGTCTACAACATGAGTTTAAAAATATGACGACATGATGAGCAGAAACTAATGCAAGGAAATAGAGTTTCTCAGAGGTTCGAATATTTTTTTCCACTAAAAATCACTCCTACGAGTAATTAGGAAAAAATAGAGCAGCTGCAGAACAGCCAATCTATTTAAACTATGTACATACATACATACATATACCAAGGCTTTTTCCCCCTTACAAGGGAGATAGCCAAAAAGGAAAAGGCATAAAATAATTTCCACCCATTCCATCCCTGAATACACTCCACACCCCTCCACCCTCCCTCTTATCTTAGCACCTCCTGGATGACGGGTCATCCCTGCACCTTGTCCACTGCCCTGGGTCAGAAGCAGTGTCGCAAGACACAGCACATCCACAGCAAGGCCGCTTCATTAAATCGGCGATCCCCCTCTCCGTCCCCCCCCCCCATGCATAAAAGGAGAAGACGGGGAGAAATTTTGCTCACACATACTACCTCACCCCCCCATCCCCCCGCCCATTCCACCTCATGCAATCACAACATCATCCATATACAACCATTCTCCATTCATCCCTGTCTTCTGTCCTCTCCCGTCCTTCCTCAACAGACATTCCCCTCTTCCCCAAAGCCCCCTTCACCCCATCCATCCACCTCATCCTAGGACGTCCCCTCATGTTCACTCCCTCCACATCTGCCTTCCATACTTTTTTTACTAGTCTTTCTTCACTCATTCTTTCAATGTGTCCAAACCATCCTAATATTCTTTCATCAACCCTATCTCCCAGCTCCCTTTCCACCCCTGTTCTCCTCCTCACCTCCTCATTTCTCATTCTATCTAGCCTAGTAACCCCCATCATACTTCTCAGATACCTTATCTCAAACACATTCAAACTCCCTCTCTCTTCTTCTCTTATGTTCCATGTTTCTGCCCCATACAGCTGTTGGCACAATCACTCCTTCATACAGTCTCCTCTTAGCATCCATTCCCAAATGTCTATTCCTCATCACACTCTTTAATCCACCAAGGCATTTACTCACTTCTCTCAATCTACATTCTACCTCCACCTTCACTCCTCCTTTTCCTGCCACATTTGCACCCAAGTATCTAAAACTATCCACTTCCTCCAGTCGCTCTCCCTTAATGCTCACTTCCAGTCTACTGCCACTTTCACCTCTTGTACATCTCATCACCTTACTTTTACCCACATTTATCTTTAGCTTTCTTCTATCAAATACTCTCCCAAACTCTGCCACCAACTTCCTCAATCCCTCCTCCGATCCTGCCACAAGCGCAGTGTCGTCCACAAACAACAACTGGCTCACCTCCCACTTTTCTCCATTTTCTTTAACCATCTCCAATCCCTGACCCACTACCCTTGCATTTACCTCTCGCACCACCCCATCCATGTATAAGTTGAACAGCCAGGGTGACATAACGCATCCTTGACGATGTCCCACCTTTACCTCGAACCACTCACTCTCTCCATTTCTAATCCTGACACAAGCTCTACTACTCACATAAAAACTCTTGACAGCTCCCAGGAGCTTTCCTCCTATCCCGTATATCTGCATAACCTCCCACAGTGCCTTTCTGTCTACCCTATCATAAGCCTTTTCCAGATCCATAAAAGCCCAAAAAACGTCCTTCCCCTTTCCTATAGCTTTCTCACATATCTGTCTTACCACAAAGATCTGATCTACACAACCTCTACCCATCCTAAATCCACACTGTTCTTCACCAATTACTCCTTCTGTTCCTCTCCTAATCCTCTCAATCAAGATCCTCCCATAAGCCTTCCCAACTACACTTAACAAGCTAATCCCTCTGAAACTACTACATTCACACTTGTCCCCTTTTCCCTTGTAAAGTGGAACTATACAGGCACTCCTCCAGTCCTCCGGCACTCTACCCTCTCTCCATCAAACATTAAACAACCTCACCAGCCAGTCCACCATCACTGTACCTCCCTTTTTCAGACATTCTGCATGGCATCCATCCAGACTAGGTGCCTTACCTGCTTTCATCATCTTAACAACTGCCTTCACCTCATCCTTCCTTATTTCTCCTCCATTCTCCTCACTCATCACTCTTATTTTCTTCGCATTTCCCACTGAAGCTATCTTTCCCTCCCTATCCTCCTTCACATTTAACAACTCCCTAAAATATTCTGCCCATCTTCCCCTTACTGCCTTCTCTTCCATTATCATCTCTTCATCTACACCTTTTACCTTTTCTTCTCTACTTGATTCGCCTCCTCTTCCTCTCTTAATTTCTTTCCAAAACATCTATTTATTACTTTCAAAATTTTCTGTCATACTCTTACCCCATTTCACATCTGCTCTCCTCTTTGCCTCCTTTACCTTTTGCTTGACTTCTCTTTTCTTTTCTTTGTACCTCTCATATGACTCCCTCGTCCTATTTTGTAACCAATCTGTGAAAGCTCGCTTCTTCTCCTCTACAACCTTCTTTGTTTCCTCATCCCACCATTCACTACCCTTCCTTATATTTCCTTCTGTCCTTCTTGTTCCACACACCATCCTTGCACACTTTATGACTCCCTCCTTGAACCATCCCCATTCCTCCTCCACACCTAGCTCTACTCTATCCTTCACTCCCTCCCACTCCTCCTTCAGCTTCTTTTCGTACTCCTTCTCCTTTTCCTTTTCATTCAAAGAGTTCACTCTAAGAACCTCCCTACCTTTTGTCCCTTTCTTCTTTCTCCATCTATCCTCCACTCTCAACTTACCTTCCACCAAAAAATGATCTGATATTCCCCCACCCTCTCCCCTTAGCACATGTACATCCTTAACTCTTCCTATCATAATCCTATTTACCACTACATAATCCATTAGCGCTCTATCTACCACCCTTCCCTCCACCACCCTCTCCCATGTGTACTTATGCTTGACTTTCTTCCGAAAGACTGTATTTGCTATCATCAACTCTCTTTCTAGACACATTTCCACCATCAACTCCCCACTACTATTCTTTCCTGGAACTCCACATTTCCCAACTACTCCATCGATTGGAACATTTCCTACCCTAGCATTAGGACATTTCTTCCTAAATCCTCTATGCACTCATTTAAATCTATCCAAAATGCCTCCCTTTCTTCTACACTCTTCTCACTGCCAGGCCCATAGGCACTTACAAAGACCCACATCTCCTTTCCCAGTTTCACCTTCATCCACATTATCCTTGAGGAAACCTTCTTCCACTCCACTACACGTTTACCTATCTCTTCACTTACTAGAATAGCCACCCCTTCCCTCCCTCGCCCTCTCTTCACTCCTGATAACCTCCCACTTACACTCCCAAACTTACACTCACCCTTCCCTTTCAACTTAGCTTCACTCAAAGCCAACACATCCATCTTTCTTCTCACAAACATACTACCTATCTCTTCCCTTTTACTCTCATCTGTACCACATCTACGCACCTTAAAAGACCCAAACCTTAGGGTGCTGTTCCGAAAAATCCCAGACCCTCCTATGCCTTTACTTTTTCGTTTAGGAATATCCCCTGTGGGGCTACAAGGAGAAGGATGCCTAGTCCCACTCCCCGTCCCTTTCTTCTCGCCTCTTACGATCCAACTGGGAATACTTGGTGGCAGTATTCTTTTCCCCCGCCACAGGGAATTCCCCCACAGCAGAAAAAGAATACTCAGAGAAATGGTACAGGACAGCAACAAGGGGTCGGGGGACAGCATAACGGAGGAACAGTCGTAGTATAAAAGTGTCATAATTTCTCTATGAACAGAGTTTTCCTCTATCATAGACAAAATTATGTGTGGCTCTGGTCCGTAGGGGCGCCCC
>NC_134807.1:45690244-45747744 GCF_046742065.1 Oratosquilla oratoria
AACCACTATCTCCCGTTAATATTTCCTCTTGGCCAAGACCTTTAAATCACAGACCATACACCACTAAGGACAGAGCAGTTAAAATAGTGTCCACATTCAAAACTGAATTAAGAGAGAGCCCTTAAGCAATCAAAGTGGGTTGTAGACCCCAAAAGATTGCACTGCAACATGTAGTATCTATTATGGCATCTCTCACAGGGTATATCACATGACCACATACATGCACGACAATCACCATGGCTGTTCAATATGTACATGGATGGGGTGATCGTCGGAAGGTAAATGCAAGGGTAATGGGCTGGGGATTGAGAGATGGTTAAAGAAAAATAGTGAAAAAATCGGGAGATTACTGTGCTTGTAACATGGATCAGATGAGGGATTAAGGAAGTTAGTTGTGGAGATTGGGAAGGTGTGTGAATGATGAAAGTTGAAGGTAATTGTGAGTAAAAGTAAGGTGATGAGATGTACAAGGGAAGAGGATGGCAGCAAATTGGAAATGAGTATTAAAGAAGAGAGGTTAGAGGAAGTGGCTTTAGGTACTTCGGGTCGCATGTGGCAGGAAAGGGAGGAGTGAAGGTGGAGGTAGATTGTAGATTGAGAGAACCTTGGGGGGTTAAAAAGTGTCTTAAGAAATAGACATTTAGGAATGGATGCTAAGAGGAGATTGTATATAAAATAGTTTAAATGTGTTCAAGATGAAATGCATGAGAGGTATGGTAGGAGTTACAAGTAGAGTGAGAAACTAGGAGGTGAGGAAAAGAGCTCGGGTGGAAAAGGAGTTGGGAGATAGGGTTTGATGAAGATTATTGGGATGGTTTGGACACATGGAAAGAATGAGCAAGGAAAGACTAGCAAAAAAAAGTGTGGAAGGCAAAGGTGGATGAAGTGAAACAGGAGGGGGTGACCAAGGATGAGATGGATGGGGTAATTTATGTTGAGAAAGATGGGGATGTCTGTTGGGAAAGGAAGGGAGAAGACAGAATATAGGGGTGAGTGGAGAAGAGTTGTGTATGGATGATGCTGTGATGCATAGAAGGGAGTGGGTTGGGAATGGGGGATTAGGGAGTGGTTATGTGTGAATGATATTTTGACGCAGAAGGGGGGGGGTTGCTGATTAAATGAAGCGGCCTTGCTGTGGATGTACTGTGACTTTCTGAGATGATCCATCATCCATAAGGAACCAAGAAAAGAGGGAGGGAGGGGTGGTGAATGGGAGTGGAGAGGATGGGGATGAAATGGGTGGAAGTGGAATTATGTCTTTTGACTTTGGCTACCTCCCACCCATTCCATTTTCTATATATTCCGCTCCCCTCCACCCTCCTCCCTCCCTCTTATCTTGGCACCTCCTGGATGATGGGTCATCCCTGCATCCTGTCCACTGCCCTGGGTCAGAAGCATAGTGTATGAAAAACAGTCTGACAGAGAACAAAGGGAATTATTCTGTTCGGGAGGGTCGTCATATTGTTTATTTTGGCCGCCAATGAGGGATCTTATTTATCTTACAAAAAATATATAGATAAAAATATGTGAGAATAAACACCTTGTGAGATCGAAACCTTTATTAGTACTAACGTTTCGCTTGTTACAGCTTTTTCAAGTACAGACATGACACACACTTGAGCACATATAAGCCAACAGGGAAGGAACTGGGAGAGGTTTTCAGGGAGGGGTGGGTGGTAGGTGGAGGGGGAGGAGGGGGACGGGTGGGACTTGGTGGAGACAAAGGAGGACATTTCGGACAGTTTGTTGAAGTGGACTGAGGGGGACATTTCATACATTTATTTAATGCGGGTAACAGATGGATTATAGGAGGGGCGATGTTAAACATGCCTCTGTTCTGCTCAATGGTTTTGAAGCTTTGAATGGCGGCCGCTTCGAGGCATTTTCTCCTCATCCTATCTGGTTCACTAAAACAGAAGTTCTGCGTTATCCCAATCCATCAGGTGGTCGTTTGGTGTTCCGGTGGATAAACACAGGCGTTGGGTGGTGATGTTGTTCCGGGAATCGTAGCGATGCTCCCGGATCCGAGCAGAACAGAGGCATGTTTAACATCGCCCCCTCCTATAATCCATCTGTTACCCCGCATTAAATAAATGTATGAAATGTCCCCTTAGTCCACTTCAACAATCTGTCCGAAATGTCCTCCTTTGTCCTCCACCAAGTTCCCACCCGTCCCCCTCCTCCCCCTCCACCTACCACCCACCCCACCCAGATAACCACACCCAGTTACATCCCAGTTGGCGTTTATGTGCTCAGAGTGTGTGTCATGTCTGTACTTGAAAAAGCTGTAACAAGCGAAACGTAGTACTAATAAAGGTTTCGATCTCACAAGGTGTTTATTCTCACAGTCTTGTCGGCTTTTGCCATTGTGATTCATTCAGATAAAAATATATATTTTGATTACTTTCCTAGGGAGCAATGTCATTTCATGCCTTCATTCTATCTTCTATCAGCTGGCTTTATTTACCCAAAGGGATGCTTCACTGAAAAAAAAAAATCCTTATTCTTTAAAATGAGGGAAACTTACATATGCAGAAAAAAAAAAAAAAAAAAAAAAAAAAAAAAAAAAAAACAACCTTTAAGCCCTTGTCACACCAATCTTATGACCTGTTTCCGACCACCGGCCACAGTGACGCTTTTGTTTCTCTCATGGTTAGTGCCAGGTGGCCATTTCTTATTCGTCTTCATGACGGGGGATGAGATTCATTCCAACTGCATTATTGTCTCGAATTTTTTTTATAAACAGAGGAACATCACAAACCAACCTGGTCGCCGGTGGTCAGAAATGGGCCCTTAGATGATCCAACAAAGATGGAAAATAAGGATGGGCTATTGGATGGTTGAGAGGCATAGTAAAATTAAGAATGAAGAAGACTGCAAGAGACCATAAAGCCTACACTAAGCAGTTCCATGTTCATTGCTATCTATCATCCCCATCGATAAAGTTATCCTTCTCTTAAAACAACCGTTATTTTCAGCGCTCACTACATGATTACTAAGTCAATTCCATTCGTTAATCACTCTATCGGTAAACCAGTTCTTGCCTATTTCCTTCTTAAATCTAAATTTGTTCAGATGAACCAAATTTATGTATTCTATTTGTTATTTACATTATTATAGTTTTTATTTATTCATTTATCATTATTATGATTTTTTTTGCATCCGACCTAGATATGGACCAAAAGGTCTTCTGTCGGCATGCTCCGCCTTTGTAATCCTTTGTAAAGGCCCTTGGTATATGTATGTACAAACACCTGGGTATTTTTCAAGTACAAGTAAAGTAATTTTGCTATGAAATAAGTCCAAGTCTAAGTATATGCCATTGTAATTAAGTAGAAATACTTGATGTGACAAAATAAATTCCAGTCACAGATTTGTAAAGCATGAAAGTTAGTAATTTTTGTGGGTTACATGAAGAACTGTTACCTCAGAATGACCATCTGAAGAATCAATAGTGGAATAAAGATTAGGTTAGGTTAGGTTGAATGAGGGTTATGCTTATTGTCGTCAACTTATACAATCGAAGAATTGCAAACCCAGGATGGCCCACATGAAGAATTGTCACCCAAGGATAGCCCACATGAAAGAATTTTCACCCTAGGATAGCCCACATGAAGAATTGTTACCCTAGGATAGCACACATGAAGAATTGTCACCCTGTCAATGTCTGGGGTGACGATTCTTCATGTGAACCATTTTTGTTTATAGCATGGATTAGGCCATTGTTAAAAAGTGGGTCTCGATACAGAAAAGGGGTAAAAGGGGCATTGGGAAAGAGGGGATGTCTGTTGAAGAAGGGAGAAGAGAAAAGATAGGGGTGAGTGGAAAATGGTTGTGTATGGATGAAGCTGTGATGCATGGAAGGGAGTGGTTGGGGATGGGGGGGTTAGGGGCTATGTGTGAATTATATTCTCATGCAGCCTGAAGGGATTTCTCATCTTCTCTTTTTCTGCATGAAGGGACAGAGAGGGGGTCACCAATTAAATTAAATGGCCCTGCTGTGGATGTACTGTCTTGCTGCATTGCTTCTGACCCAGGGGAAGTGGGAGAGATGCAGGGATGACCATCATCCAGAAGAGACAAGAAAAGAGGGAGGGGTTATAAAAGAGAGTGGAGTATGTGGGGATGAAATGGATGGGAGTGGATTTATGCCTTTGACTTTGGCCACCTCCCTTGTAAAGGGGAAAAAGCCCTTGGTATATATATGTACAAGTACAGGTACTTAGATCCAACCTTGACACTATAACTTCATCATGTTCATGGCTATGAACATAATGTATATGTAGGCTAAACCTACATGATTTATGTATCACTATGACAAGAATGAAAATAAACATAGTTGCCAGGGTCACCATTATTAAATTTTTACTGGATCATGAGGTTCTGCCAGACTTAATAAAGAGCATTGGACATTAAAGACAATAAAAGGTACAAACCATGAAGTTGTGTGCATCCATTTGGCCAACAACACATTGTTTTCTCTTTTGTTTTTGTTGTCACCATGTTCAGTGTCTGAACTGGAGTAACTCCCATTATTAATGTCCCTGTGTGTGGGCTCAAACATATACCCTCATGACCCAGGTATGATCTCCAGATCATCTCCGGTGAAATAAACTGATTCTGAGTTAGAATTTTCATTATCACTCTCTGAGAGATATTCTGTTTGTCTTGAGTCTGCCATGGTTGAGAACTCACTGACATATGTCATCAATGGAAGATGGAGCTGGTGTCAATTTCTTTTTTGCAGATGATGGATGTTGGGACATAGCTGATATGAAAAAAAAAAAAAAAAAAAAAAAAAAAAAAAAAATAATGGGGCATATTGAAGAAGATTTTTTTTTTTTTTTTTTTTTATTTTATATATGCCATTTAACATACATTTATGCAAAGTACTACATATGCAGGGGGCTTATCCTTTAGGAAATATGCCTGGTGGGGGGTAAGCCAAAATGCTTCAGAAGAAATTAGACCAGCACCCTAAGGTTTGGGTCTTTTAATGTGCGTGGATGTGGTACAGATGAGAGTAAAAGGGAAGAGATAGGTAGTATGTTTGTGAGATGAAAGATGGATGTGTTGGCTTTGAGTGAAACTAAGTTGAAAGGGAAGGGTGAGTGTAAGTTTGGGAGTGTAAGTGGGAGGTTATCAGGAGTGAAGAGAGGGTGGGGGAGGGAAGGGGTGGCTATTTTAGTAAGTGAAGAGATAGGTAAACGTGTAGTGGAGTGGAAGGAGGTTTCCTCAAGGATAATGTGGATGAAGGTGAAACTGGGAAAGGAGATGTGGGTCTTTGTAAGTGTATATGGGCATGGCAGTGAGAAGAGCGTAGAAGAAAGAAAGGCCTTTTGGATAGATTTAAATGAGTGCATAGAGGGTTTAGGAAGAAATGTCAATGTAATAGTACTGGGAAACCTTAATGCTAGGATAGGAAATGGTCCAATCGATGGAGTGGTTGGGAAATGTGGAGTTCCAGGAAAGAATCATAGTGGCGAGTTGATGGTGGAAATGTGTTTAGAAAGAGAGTTGATGATAGCAAATACAGTGTTTCGGAAGAAAGTCAAGCATAAGTACACATGGGAGAGGGTGGTGTAGGGAAGGGTGGTAGATAGAGTGCTAATGGATTATGTAGTGGTAAATAGGATTATGATAGGAAGAGTTAAGGATGTACATGTGCTAAGGGGAGAGGGTGGGGGAATATCAGATCATTTTTTGGTTGATGGTAAGTTGAGTGGAGGATAGATGGAGAAAGAGGAAAGGGACAAAAGGTAGGGAGGTGCTTAGAGTGAACTCTTTGAATGAAAAGGAAAAGGAGTACGAAAAGAAGCTGAAGGAGGAGTGGGAGGGAGTGAAGGATAGAGTAGAGCTAGGTGTGGAGGAGGAATGGGGATGTTTCAAGGAGGAAGTCATAAAGTGTGCAAGGATGGTGTGTGGAACAAGAAGGACAGGAGGAAATAGAAGAAAGGGTAGTGAATGGTGGGATGAGGAAACAAAGAAGGTTGTAGAAGAGAAGAAGCGAGCTTTCACAGATTGGTTACAAAATAGGATGAGGGAGTCATATGAGAGGTACAAAGAAAAGACTAAGAGAAGTAAAGCAAAAGGTAAAGGAGGCAAAGAGGAGAGCAGATGTGAAATGGGGTAAGAGTATGACAGAAAATTTTGAAAGTAATAAAAAGATGTTTTGGAAAGAAATTAAGAGAGGAAGAGGAGGCGACTCAAGTAGAGAAGAAAAGGTAAAAGGTGCAGATGGAGAGATGATAATGGAAGAGAAGGCAGTAAGGGGAAGATGGGCAGAATATTTTAGGGAGTTGCTAAATGTGAAGGAGGATAGGGAGGGAAAGATAGCTGCAGTGGGAAATGCGAAGAAAATGAGAGTGATGAGTGAAGAGAATGGAGGAGAAATAAGGAAGGATGAGGTGAAGGCAGTTGTTAATTATTTGAATTGTCTGTTTATTATCTAACTATACCTATGCATTTATTTATGTATTTTATTTGTTATTTACATTATTATAGTTTTTATTTATTATTTTATTATTAATATGATTTTTTTTTTTCGCATCCGACCTAGATATGGATCAAAAGGTCTCCTGTCGGCATGCTCCGCCTTTGTAAGATGATGAAAGCAGGTAAGGCACCTGGTCTGGATGGATGCCATGCAGAATGTCTGAAAAAGGGAGGTACAGTGATGGTGGACTGACTGGTGAGGTTATTTAAGGTTTGCTGGAGAGAGGGTAGTGTGCCGGAGGACTGGAGGAGTGCCTGTATAGTTTCTCTTTACAAGGTAAAAGGGGACAATTGTGAATGTAATAGTTTCAGAGGGATTAGCCTGTTAAGTGTAGTTGGGAAGGCTTATGGGAGGATCTTGATTGAGAGGATTAGGAGAGGAACAGGGGGAGTAAATGGTGAGGAACAGTGTGGTTTTAGGACAGGTAGAGGTTGTGTAGATCAGATCTTTGTGGTAAGACAGATATGTGAGAAAGCTATAGGAAAGGGGAAGGATGTTTTTTGGGCTTTTATGGATCTGGAAAAGGCCTTACATTAGGGTAGACAGAAAGGCACTGTGGGAGGTTATGCAGATATACGGGATAGGAGGAAAGCTTCTCGGAGCTGTCAAGAGTTTTTATTGAGAGTAGTAGAGCTTGTGTCAGGATTAGAAATGGAGAGAGTGAGTGGTTTGAGGTAAAGGTGGGACTTCGTCAAGGATGCGTTATGTCGCCCTGGCTGTTCAACTTATACATGGATGGGGTGGTGCGAGAGGTAAATGCAAGGGTAGTGGGTCAGGGATTGGAGATGGTTAAAGAAAATGGAGAAAAATGGGAGGTGAGCCAGCTGTTGTTTGCGGACGACACTGCGCTTGTGACAGGATCGGAGGAGGGATTGAGGAAGTTGGTGACAGAGTTTGGGAGAGTATGTGATAGAAGAAAGCTAAATATAAATGTAGGTAAAAGTAAGGCGATGAGATGTACAAGGGGTGAAAGTGGCAGTAGGACTGGAAGTGAGCATTAACCTCTTCAGTACGGGCCTTAAATCTCGCGGGCAGCAGCCGCTGCCAGCCGTACGTGTCGTAATAATACTCGCATCATAAAATATAGTCACCGCTTATATCGATCGTTCTCTCTTTCACCCGTGAATTTTGATAACCATAGAAAATATGATTAAAGACAGTTTAGAGAGTACGTCATTACGCAGGGGCAACTACAATAAATATAATCAAGACGCCGATATGGCAGCCTCGCGTATCCACTTGCTCCTCATGCCGCCTATGTATGCGGCACCGTATGGAAGGGGTTAGGGGAGAGCGACTGGAGGAAGTGGATAGTTTTAGATACTTGGGTGCAAATGTGGCAGGGAAAGGTGGAGTGAAGGTGGAGGTAGAATGTAGATTGAGAGAAGCGAGTAAATGCCTTGGTGGATTAAAGAGCGTAATGAGGAATAGACATTTGGGAATGGATGCTAAGAGGAGACTGTATGAAGGAGTGATTATGCCAACAGCACTGTATGGGGCAGAAACATGGAACATAAGAGAAGAAGAGAGAAGGTGTTTGAATGTGTTTGAGATGAGGTGTCTGAGAAGTATGATGGGGGTTACTAGGCTAGATAGAGTGAGAATTGAGGAGGTGAGGAGAACAGGGGTGGAAAGGGAGTTGGGAGATAGGGTTGATGAAAGAATATTAGATTGGTTTGGACACATGGAAAGAATGAGTGAAGAAAGACTAGTAAAAGAGGTATGGAAGGCGGATGTGGAGGGAGTGAACATGAGGGGACGTCCTAGGATGAGGTGGATGGATGGGGTGAAGGGGGCTTTGGGGAAGAGGGGAATGTCTGTCGAGGAAGGACGGGAGAGGACAGAAGACAGGGGTGAATGGAAAATGGTTGTATATGGATGATGTTGTGATTGCATGAGGTGGAATGGGCGGGGGGATGGGAGGTGAGGTAGTATGTGTGAGCAAAATTTGACGCAGCCAGAAGGGATTTCTCCCAGTCTTCTCCTTTTATGCAATGGAGGGACGGAGAGGGGGGGGGTCGCCGATTTAATGAAGCAGCCTTGCTGTGGATGTGCTGTGTCTTGCGACACTGCTTCTGACCCAGGGCAGTGGACAAGGTGCAGGGATGACCCATCATCCAGGAGGTGCTAAGATAAGAGGGTGGGTGGAGGGGTGTGGAGTGTATTCAGGGATGGAATGGGTGGAAATGATTTTATGCCTTTTCCTTTTTGGCTACCTCCCTTGTAAGGGGGAAAAAGCCTTGGTATATGTATGTATGTACTCTGATTTCTTTTACAAACATGATATTTTTCATTCCCCCTAGACATTTACTTGTCTCCTTTACTCTACTATTCACCTCCATCTCCACTCATCCATTCACTGTTACTTATGACCCATAATATTTGAAACTCCACTTCCTCCAAATTTTTGCGCTTCAAACTCACATTCAATTGCCATCATCATCACTCCAATTACATCTCATCACATTACTTTTGCCCATATTTACTTTCAGTGCTCTACTCTCACAGTGAAATCATCACAAACATGAGAAATGTCCTCAATATAAGGGTGAAAATATATCCCCTGCAGAGTTAGCAGCTGAGATGGAGTTAGGAATTTGAAGACAGCAAAGAATACTTCATTTCAATGTGCCTGCTCTAACACTAGTTGAAATGCAAGTTTTCTTGTTGAATTTACTGGTGAAGGATAGATCAAAACTATCTAGTGTTAGAAGAAAAAGCTGTTCTATTAAAGAAGATAGGATATCTCCAAGAAAAATTGTCAGGTTTACAGGTAAAGCAATTGAACCTTGGAGACATTCAATGACATCAGGTTCTTACTCTTTACTGGTGTACAGCATCACACTATTTATTGTACTTCAAACTTACTTGTGTGTGAGAGGAAGTTTGATGCAGTCCGAAGGGATTTCTCCCCGTCTACTCCTTTTCTGCATGGGGGGACAGAGGGGGGTCATCGAATTTATGAAGCGGCCTTGCTGTGGATGTGGTGTGTCTTGCAACACTGCTTCTGACCCAGGGCAGTGGACAGGATGCAGGGATGACCTGTCATCCAGGAGGTGCCAAGATAAGAGGGAGGGAGGAGGGTGGAGGGGAGTGGAATATATAGGAAATGGAATGGGTGGGAGTGGTTTCTATGCCTTTTTCTTTTTGGCTACCCCCCATGTAGGGGGAAAAGGCCTTTGGTATATGTATGTATGTATGAACTTACTTGTACTCCAGCTGCTGTTTCATGAGATATGGATGCATATATGCAAGGAACTTTTCCAGATGATCCAATCGATCACGGTAGGGCACGATTAATGCAATCTGTTGAAAAAAATAAGAATGAAGTTCCATGATTAGGAGTTTGTAAAACAAATAATCTATCCCTCAATATCACTACCTCAATATACTATTTGGTATAATATTTCATGCACAGTTGGACCACAGATATTTTGGTATGTTCAACTTGACCTTATTTCAAAACACTTTCACATATTCTGCTGGATTTCATTTTAACTTTCAAAATGATGGCAAACTCCCTAGTAATGCATAAATAAACTATTTACCTAAATGGGAGAGTTACTTTACTGCACCATGGTTTTCATGAAAAAATGCTGGCTATTATGTGGCATACTTATGTGAGCACTAATACAGATTTCTATGTGAGACAACCCTTCCCTCCATCATGAGTGCATGTAGCAACATGTAGAGGTAGTACAGTAAAGCATCTTTTAACCAGGAATGTATAAATATGAATGACCCAACAACTGGTTAGTGAAAAAGGAACCAAATTGAGCATTCACAAAAATATGAAAAGATGAAAAGTGGTGGAATACCTTTTAAGTTGTCTACTCAAACATACATCATTTATGGGTTCTTGTCATAACTAAAAACAAGTGTATGGGTGGCCAGGTCTAGCCACATAAGTCTACTACATATAAAAGGCTCCTGGCCAAGTCTGGTTGTACCACTGCTTAGTGGGGATTCCTCTGTGGGAGTAGATATCAATATAATTTTTTTTTTTATCAATATTGACACTCTTAGGTATATTTACCCCCTAACTGGAAAAAATAAATCATCTGGTTATTGCCTGACCTGGACATATCTGGAAAAGGTGTTTTACTGCACTTGGACAAAGCCATCAGGAAGGTGAATCCAGCAAGTACTCAATTCTTATCAGCATGGCCCATATGGAGTACAGACTGTGTACAACTTATGCAGTCAGTAGTTTTGGGGCTTTAGTGACATCCAAATAAACATAACCATTATCCATTTTGTTTTTTCACTCAGAGAAATGCTGATCAGTTAACTTGTATCCTTCCTTTCCAGTCTTATCATACATACATATACTAAAGGCTTTTTCCCCCTTATAAGGGAGGTAGCCAAAAAACAAAGGCATAAAAACCATTCCCACCCATTCCATCCCCTACATACTCCACTCCCTTCCCTCTTATCTTGGCACCCTAGATGATAGGTCATCCCTGCATCTTGCCTACTGCCATGGGTCAGAAGCAGTGTCACAAGACACAGCACATCCACAGCAAGACTGCTTCATTAAATTGGAGACCCCCCTCTCTGTCCCCTCATGCTGGAAAGGAAAAGACGGGGAGAAATCCCTTTGGGCTGTGTCAATATTTCTCACACATACTCCCTCAACCCCCATCCCCTACCCACTCCACCTCCTGCATCACAGCATCATCCATACACAACCATTCTCCATTCAAGCCTATCTTCTGTACTCTCCCTTCCTTCCTCAACAGACATTCCCCTCTTTCCCAATGCCCCTTTTAACCCCATCCATCTATCTCATCCTAGGTCAACTCCCCTCATCTTCACTCCTTCCCCACCTCTTTTACTAATCTTTCTTCACTCATTCTTTCCATGTGTCCAAACCATCCCAATACTCTTTCATCAACCCTATCTCCCAGCTCCCTTTCCACCCGTTCTCCTCCTCACCTCCTCATTTCTCACTCTATCCTGCCTAGTAACCCTCATCATACTTCTCAGGCACCTCATCTCAAATACATTCAAATTCCTCTCTTATGTTCCATGTTTCTGCCCTGTACAGTGCTGTCGGTACAATCACTCCTTCATACAGTCTCCTCATAGCATCCATTCCCAAATGTCTATTTCTCATCACACTTTTTAATACCCGAAGACATTTTACTCACTTCTCTCAATCTTATCATTCCACCTTATTATTTTTCCTAAGCATCCTTTGATAAGGGAAAAGCATACTGTCACCTTGTTCCCATGCAAACTGTAAAAAGTGGCTAAATGATGTGTTTGTGCATGTGCATTAAAAATACTACTGGAAGAACTTACCCTATATCGAGACTGACAATGTCGTGGACTATATGCTCCATCTTTGTACTGGTAATTCTTGACTTGTGCAATATCAAAACTTTGATTGAAATTGCTTGGGATTTTTATTCTATTATCTAGCTGAGTTGGCACATGAGGACACCATTTCTCATGTGTCACACTAGATCCAATTAAACCAATCAATTGTGAGGGAATGTCTGATGCAGGCACGAAGTCAAAAGAGGTGTCTGCATATTTCCCACATAGCAAAGGCCCTATCCAATTAATAAAAAGGAAGGCTAAACTCCAGAATAGAATCTTTGAATAATTTACATCCACAGACTTTACTGGAACATCTGGATGAGCCATGTCCAGTACAGTACTGGAACAGCAATGTTGCAGAGCGCTACTAAAATAGTTGAATTCTTTATTGAATACTAAGACTTTATAGCTTTTGCAATTCTCTTAACCCTTCAAGCACAAATTTTATTTGGGCTTTTATCTTGGCAGACTTCTTGGTTGATTCTTCAACCTTTTTTGTGAGAATATAAATTTTCTTTTGGGAAAATTTCACAGCCTCATCTAGAGTCAACTCAACGTGAAATCCTAAACCAACATCCACATAAATATATGAAACATCTGGTCTGAAAAAGAAAAAAGAACAAACAAGTAAATGAATGAGAATGAATGCTAACTGATTAGAGAAAAAAAAAAAAAAAAAAAAAAAAAAATCACAGGAAAGTATAAGAATAATAAAATCATTCATAAAAAATGGTAATTCTATTTACACATGAGCTTGAACATAAAAATTGGAACCAAGGTCAACTTGACTCCTCAATCCATCTTCAGTAGAGGAATCCTGGATGCATTTAATAGTTTGCTTCAGTTGGGAGAATTCTGCGATGGACTCATATAGCTTGTCACGTTCTTCTAATACTACCCTGTTGAGAATAGAATTTATGAATTAAGATAAGATAATTCAGTCTGCCACTGCAAGACTACCTTATGCTAGTTCTCATCAGTGGTGCCTATATTTACCTAATACAAATATTTACCTATAAATAACAATGTATTTATAAATACATATCATGTTAAACGCAAAAAAATTATAATCTACATACATCAAATCCTTGCGAAGGACATCATTCAGGAAATGCTCATATTTCTTTATCTTTTCATCATAGTCCATATCACGTTGCTTTGGAAAACCAGATTAAAAAACTGGCTTCCCTGTTATTCCTATTGTGAGAGAATCAACTAAATTAATTTCATGACCAACTGTAACATTAAACATGCTTCTATTACTCTGTAAAAAGCTATATTAATCATACGAGTATTGAGAATGATATGAAAAGAAATAATGGAGTCCCAATGTTTCCTCATATCTTACTTAATTTGGGGACAACAACAAGTACCTGCTTGTGGTTGTTCTGCACAAACCTACTTCCTGTCACCCATCTACAGGTACAGTTCTGAGCTGGAACTCAGTCTCCAGACTGGAATCGGAATCTACCTACTTCAACTATTTTTTTCCACTCTCATGGATGATGGATCGTCCCTGCATCCAACAACTGCCCTGGGTCAAACACAATGCAGCAAGACACAGTACATCCATAGCAACGCTGCTGCACTTAAATGACAACCTCCCTCTATGCAGAAAGAGAGATGATGGGGAGAAATCACTTTGGGCTGCATCGAAATATCATTCACACAAACATCCCTACCCCTCCATCCAACCTGCTTCCTTGCAAAACAGTATCATCCATACATAGTCATTCTCCACTCATCCCTATCTTGTGCCTTCTCCCTTCTTTGCTCAATGGGTCCTTCACCCTATCCATCCATCTCATCCTTGGTCGTCCCCTAAGTTCACTCCTTCCATATCTCTTTTACTAATCTTTCATTACTTTTTCCATGTGTACAAAACAATCCCAATAATCTTTCATCACCCCTATCTGCTATCTCCTTTTCCACTTCTGCTCTCCTCCCTTTGTTTCTCACTCTATCCAACCTAATAACCCCTACCATACTTCTCGGACATTTCACCTCAAACACATTTAAACTATTCCTCTCTTAAAATCCAAGTCTCTGCCCCATTCAATCCCGATGGCAAAATCACCCCTTCATACAATCTCCTCTTTCTATCCATTCCCAGCTGCCTATTTCTCATAACATTATAGTCCCTCAAGGCATTTACTTGCTTCTCAATCTACAATTTACCTCCACCTCCATTCCTCCCTTCCCTGTCACATGCGACCCCAAATGCCTAAAGCTATTCACTTCCTCCAGCCTCTCTCCCTTTACACTTGTTTCCAACTCACTGCCATCCTCTACACTCATACATCTTATCACCTTACTTTTACCCACATGTCTTCAACTTTCTCTTACTGCATACTTTTCCAAACTCTATCACTAACTTCCTTAATGCCTCCTCTGACCCTGCTACAAGTGCAGCATTGTTAGCAAACAACATCTGCTTCCACTTTTTTCCATTTTCTTTAACAATCTCCATTCCCTTGCCCATTAGCCTCGACTTAACCTCCTGCACCACCCCATCCATGTACACACTGAACAGCCATGGCAACATGACACAGCCCTGATGCAGTCCCACATTTACCTCAGACCACTTGTTTTCTCCATTCCCCATTCTAGCACAGGGTCTACTACTTTCGTAAAAACTCTTGACTGCCCTTAACAGCTTTCCCCCAATCCCATATTTGGACGAAGAAATAATTTAAAAAATATTGGTCACACTGATAAATCCTAGACTAGAATATGCGGTGACATTGTGGTCACCCAGTACCAAAAAGAATATAAAGAAAATAGAAAGAATTCAGAGAGCACCAACAAAAATGGCACCTGCACTCCCAAACTTGTCACATGAGGAGAGATTGGTTAAAGTAGATTTACCGACTCTGGAGCAAAGAAAAGAGAGATGTGACCTACTGACCATCTACAGAATCATGAAAGGCACAGAAATACTTGATAGAGAGGACTTGTTAAACTGGGACAGGAGGAGCACAAGAGGACATGGAAAGAAAATAAAAAAACATAGCTACAGAAGAGATCTGAAAAAAACAGTTTTCCACATAGAGTGGTAGACACTTGGAACAAACTGGACAAGGAAATAGTGTGCGCAAAAACCATTCATGAGTTTAAAAGCAAACTTGACACTGCGAGATACAAAGGTGGGACACCACGAACATAGCTCCTCTTCCCGCAGAATACAACTAGGTAAATCTGCAAAACCTGCTACAGTGCCTTCCTTTCCACTCTGCCATAAGTTTTTTCCAAATCCAGGGGAATGTCTGTTGAGGAAGGATGGGAGAGGACAGAAGACAGGGGTGAATGGAGAATGGTTGTATATGGATGATGTGATTGCATGAGGTGGAATGGGCGGGTGGATGGGGGGTGAGGTAGTATGTGTGAGCAAAATTTGACGCAGCCAGAAGGGATTTCTCCCCGTCCTCTCATTGTATGCAATGGGGGGACAGAGAAGGGGGGTCGCCAATTTAATGAAGCGGCCTCGCTGTGGATGTGCTGTGTCTTGCGACACTGCTTCTGACCCAGGGCAGTGGACAAGGTGCAGGGATGACCCGTCATTCAGGAGGTGCTAAGATAAGAGGGAGGGTGGAGGGGTGTGGAGTGTATTCAGGGATGGAATGGGTGGGAATGATTTTATGCCTTTTTCTTTTTGGCTACCCCCCTTGTAAGGGGGAAAAAGCCTTGGTATATGTATGTATGTATAAAGAGAGAAAAAAAAAAAAAGTTTTTGCCCCTTATATTTTATTTTGCTTCTTTTCTTTTTTCTTTATACTTATCATATTTTTCTCTCATCCTACTTTGTAACTAGTCTCTGAATGCTCACTTCTATTCTATTACCTTCATCCCATCACTCACTACCTTTCCTTCTGTTCCCTCCCACCCTTCTTGTTCCATATACAATCATTCTTTGCACACTTTGTCACTTCCTCCTTGAAACACCCTCATTCCTTTTCCACACTAACTTCCACTCTATCCTTCACCACCTCCCACACTTCTCCTTGTACTCCTGCTCCTTTTCCTTCTTATTTAAACAGTTTGCTCTAAGCATCTCCTTGGCTTCTGTCCTTTTCCTCTTTCTCCATCTATCCTCCACTCTCAACTTACCTTCCACCAAAAAATGATGTGATTTCCCCCCACTCTTTCCCCTAAGAACATGGACATCCAACTCTTCTCCTGGGTACCACTATATAGTCCATTATAGCCCTTTCATCCACCATCCTCTCCCATGTGTACTTATGCTTGACTCTTCCTAAACACTGTTAGCTATCATCAATTCTCTAGACACATTGCCACGATCAACTCTCCACTAAGATTTTTTCCTGGCACTCCACACTTCCCAACCATTGTCTATTGGTTCATCTACTCTAGCACTGAGATCTCCTAATATCACTAGCTTGACATTTCTCCCTAAACCCCCTATGCACTTATCCAAAGAACCTTCCTTTCCTCTATACTCTTTTCACTACCAGGCCCACATCTCCCTTCCCAGTTTCACCTTCATCCACATTAACCTTGAAGAAACCTCCTTCCACTCCAACGCATGCTCATCTATTTCTTCACTTACTAATAGAGCCACCCCTTCTTTCTCTCATCCTCTCTTCACTCCTGACACCCTCCCCACTACACTCCCAAACTCAAACCCGCTCCTCCCTTTCAACTTAGTTTCACTTAATGCCATAACACCTTTCTTCTCACAAACACACTGCACATCTCTTCCCTTTTACTCTCATCTGTACCACACCCACGCACATTAAAAGACCCAAACTTTAGGGTTTTGGTTGGAAAACTCTTCCCAGACCCTCTTATGCCTATATATATATATATATTTTTTTTTTTTTAGAAATGTCCCCTTTTTGGGGCTACAGAGATTAGGATGCCTTGTCCTATATATATATATATATATATATATATATATATATATATATATATATATATATATATATATATTATTTTTTTAAATGTCCCCTTTTTGGGGCTACAGAGATTAGGATGCCTTGTCCTATCTTTTATCCTGTTTTAGTTACCTTTTACAATTCAAGTGGGAACCCTTGGTGACAGTATTCTTTCTCTGCCTACCACAGGGTTCAAGGAAAATGGAAATGTATATTCAGAGAGGTGGTACAGGAGAGTATTAAGAGTTGGGGGCAAACAGCATCATGGAGGGACAGTCATAGTATAATAAAGTAGCATAATTTCTCTATGAATAGAGTTTTCCTTTCACACAGGCAAAATGATGTACAACTCTGGGGCCAAATTTATAAAAGGTCTTAGCCTCTTAGTCTAGACATCTTTAAAATGGTGGAGATTTTACCTAAATCCCTGTGTCGGTGACCTAAATACTTATGTCTAGACATAGGGATTTAGGTAAAATCTCCACCATTTTGAAGATTCATGTCTAGACTCATGGGTTACGATCTTTTATAAATTTGGCCTCTGGTCCATAGGAACACCCCATATAGACCCTCCATTATCAACTGCATGCTACCGAGATTTTAACATCACAATAACATGCAACCAATACATTAGACAGTAAATAATGAACAAGTCAATTGTCCATTACTGTTTATCTTCACTGATAGGCAAGTATGCTGGGGCAAGAATACCATGGGTGACAGAGAAATTCTGAAAACAAATTGGATTTAACATGATAAAACAAGAAATATGTTATTATTTCTGGGTTTATACCAATAGTACACATTTTCATATTACATGATTATTAAACATGACAGAAACCTATGTGTAGGTAAAGAATCTATTGTATACACAAATCTGAGTTGTTGAATGACCGCTTAACCTCTTCAATACGAGTCAAATTCTCATGGTAACAGCTGTCTGATGTATGATGATGCATCACAATACTCACATTATAAAATACAAAATTACAGCTGTATTACTCACTCTCTTTCACTCTGAATATTAATAACCACAGAAAATATGATCAAGCCAGTTCACAGAATATGGGGGTCACTTAGCTACAACTTCAAAATAAATATAATTAAGGTGCCAGCGCCAGCATCCTCATATACCCACTCTTGCCTCATGACACCTATATAGGCATCATCATATGGAAGTGGTTAATGGTAATAAGGAGAAGAAACCATGGTAAAATCAGCCTAATTCTGTCATTGTATACTTTTGAATCATTGGGCTGCATGAAAAAAAAAAAAAAAAAAAAAAAATCCTTGCAACAAAGATGCCGTTAGCCTTTCCCCATTAGAGTTTAGCATGCTGAATCCAGAAATTAAATTATACTAAATTTTTCAGGGAGGTTCTCACTTTTTTGTAATAACCAAAACTAAATGATTCAGGTTTATCATGTCATGTAGAAATGTGTCTGAGCCAGGTCTATAAAATTCCTGTAAATTTATATAGGTAAGTAAAGGCAAACAGAGGTTGACAGGCCATGTTATCTTAATGAGAAGAAACATAATCATGATGAATGTACGTTACACACATATCTGCTTACGAAAATCACAATAGTGTTAAAATATTTGAGGCCAGCTATTCTCCCTGAAAGGCACACTTTCTAGACTTTCTCTTGTGTGTTGGTATATCAGCAGATGTTGCCTGGCTTCTTTGCAAAGTATGTACTGCTTCCCAAAAGATTTTTCACTGCTAACCTTGAGCTTAGCAATTGTGCAGATTCTTTTGACAGCCCAAGATCTTGAACAAGGTCATCTAGCTCACTATGTTCAAACAACTGAGAGCTTTTCCTAGGGATCCCGGTAGGGTGAAACTCTTCATACACATCTGCTCGAAGAGTTACTTGAACTGCTATGATGCACATTCTCAGAACAAATTGGTAATGGGACGTCATCACTGTGTGGTACAGGTCACATAGCTGATGGAATGTTTGGACATTTAATGTGTTTCATGCTTTTAGTATTCCTCCCTAGTGGTTTCACCATACAGAAATAGCAGTCATCATGGTGATTTTTCAGTTCCCGCCAAACCATTGGTATACCAAATAGCATTGACTTATGTTTCCCTTTACTCCAGAGACTACTAAATGACTTTACCAAAGCGTTCGACAATGTGCCACACCAGAGACTACTAAATAAAATCAAAGCCCATGGCATAGGAGGAAAAGTGTTATAATGGATTAGAGCTTGGATCAGTAACAGAAAACAGCGGGTCGCCATAAATGGAGTAAAATCTAGGTGGGTTATGTTACTGGTGGGGTTCCCCAGGGCTTCATTTTGGGTACCTTGCTGTTCATTATGTACATAAACAACTTAAATGATGGGATAAATAGTGATGTTAGTAAGTTTGCAGATGACACTAAAATAGGACGCCAAATTAGGTCAGGAGACGACGCAAAGATTCTGCAGGATGATCTTAACAAATTGTTCACATAGTCGGTGAAATGGCAAATGAACTTCAATATCTCTAAGTGTAGCGTGTTAAACGTTGGGCTACATAACCCCGAAAATAGATACAGCTTAGATAACACGCTTTTAGAAAAAACTGATTGCGAGACTTGGGAGTTCTAGTGAGTCTGGACCTTAAAACCAGGAAACAGTGCATTAGTGCCAGGAATAAAGCTAACAGAGCATTAGGTTTCATTGCTAGGATGGTAACGAATAGAAGTGCAGAGGTAATTATCAAACCCTATCTAGCAATTGTTAGACCCATCCTTGACTATGCGGTACGGTTTTGGTCTCCGTCCTACAGAATGGACATCAATTCACTAGAATCAGTACAGAGGAGAATGATGAAAATGATACATGGGCTCATAAATCTACCTTACAAAGAGAGGTTTAGACACCTTAAATTACACTCTCTGGAAAGACGCAGAGTGCGGGGTGATCTAATAGAGGTGTTCAAGTGGATCAAAGGCTTTAACAAGGCTGATGCAAACAAGGTCATCATATTAAAACAACAGGGCAGGACTCGCAGTAATGGGTTTAAACTGGACAAATTTAGATTTAAGAAGGAAATAGGCAAGAATTGGTTTACTAATAGGGTGGTTGATAAATGGAATAGACTTAGTAACCATATAGTAAGCACTGAAACTATCAGTTGTTTTCAGAAATGATTAGACAACTTTATGGATGGGGATGACAGGTGGTGATGGATACGGATCTGCCTAGTGTAGGCCTTATGGTCTCTTGCAGTCTCCTTCCTTCTTATGTAATGGGCTGAACCCAGAAACACAGTTCACGCAGGTAATGTGAGGAGCACATGGCTTGTCCTAATCTCCTAGTTCAATGGGAAAGTAGTCACGATACAGACGTTTTACTGAAGATGTGATAGTGCATATTTGTTTTGAGTGTGCGTACTCTCCGCATATGTAGCACAACAAGTCAGGACTGTTCTTGCAAGTCTGTGTTATCCTTCAGTTAATCTGCAGCAAAAGAAATAAACATAAGACAATATCAGTGATCCCACGCGGATATTACACATTAATAATTCATACATAGCTGCCTATGCACCTAGCACTATAAAACATGCTGTGTAACACAAAAACCAGAACCCTATTAGCAAAACAAACACCACCACAGTGTTCAGCATGCAAATTGGTCTAGAAAATCATATTGTCATTTATGTTACATTTTTGATGTGGCCCAGTGATATAATAGTTTCATAACTGGCATCAATCAATCAATCTGTTGCCCTAGATCTCTCATACAGAAGACCCACAACTCCTAGGTAACTGGCAGTCACCAGAATGGCCCACACTTAAAGTAATATTGTGTTTCTCCCTTGTTATTGAATGGGTGGGGCAGTGTAGGATGAAGTGTTCAGTGTCTTCAGAGATGATTGCATGGTTGTGTCTATGGTCCATGCCCACTCTGTGACTGTGTTGGCATATTTAATTTCTCTCTGAATTTTGATGAATCTTCCCTAAGGTAGGCCTTCAATATTGCTTGAAAATCAATATAACTTGTGAGTAGGACTTCCAGCATTAGTTCATCTGAACTAATACCCTTGGAATTTTCTTTAAAACTTTTGTGCAGATAATTTTCCTAGATATAACCTTCTCCCAGGTTTTTCCTTTCTAAACTCATTGTACAGTAAAAATAAAGCTTGTTAAAAAATCACCATGTTCAAGACGAATAGATTATGGGGAGGTTTGGTGAAAAATTTAATTTTAGGAACAAACCATGCGTGCATAATAATAATAATAATAATAAAAACAATAAAAAATCTTCATTGCAACATCATAACATGATTCTGAGTTTTAATGTAAATTGCCTTGCATTTGGTTAATCAAATAATTACTAACAAACTGATTTAAGGTGAATGAATGGTTCTATTTCTGTATCACGCAAAAAAAATATTCTTTGTATTTGAAAGATACATTTCTTCTATGGAATGGTTAAATTAGATGATTAGGTAAGGTTATAAATAGGTAAGGAGGGTTAGGAGTTATTGGACAACACAAGTTTCATGGAAATTATCAGTGTTTGCATGATTCTGGAATCTTACCATGAAATAATACCATATACATCAATATCATTAAAGAACCAGTGGTTGAAATGAGTTTAATTGAAAAGCAAGAAAAATATCTTAATTTGAGACGGTAACGAACAGACCAGATCATAACAACTCTAACCTACACCAGTTTTTCTTCATTTCCGTTAGCACATGAATCATTATACTATAAAAACCTATTCAGAAAACAAATGTATATTATTAATCAAATTATCCTGCTTACTTGTATAACATGTAAACTTACATCAACTATTTACAAGTTACACTAGAACAAATAATTATTATTTGTTCTAGTGTAACTTGTAAATATAATATCAGTCTTGATAGCTTTTTATCGGCTATTTTGACAAATACATGTAGCTTGATTCTGGAATTTTACCATGAAATAATACTATATACATCAAAATCATCAAAGAATCAGTGGTTGTAATGAGTTTAACTGTACGGCAATAAAATTAATTTAATTCGAGTACGTAACGAACAGTTACAAACCGATAGTAGTGACAACTCTAACCTTCATCACATTTTTTATCTAATTTCTGTTAGCACATGAACTATTTTACTATAAAAAACCTATTCAGACAACGACAGTGGATATTACTAATCGAATAACCCTGCTAGCTCATAAGACGTGAACTTACATAAACTATTTTCAGTTCTAAGACAGACAGTCCTGACAGCTCTCTCTCATAGGGTACTTTGACAAACGCATATTGTAAAGTTTACATAGGAATAAGGGAACACTTATATATGTTTTTTTCTTATTTTGATGCAATTATGATATTATGTAAAATGGTATAAAATAAAATTATATTAGAGATAGTTCAACAATTTATCAAAGCAATGAGGTAATAGTAAATAGGCGGGAATTTTAAATAGTCATTAATAATATTGTGAAACTTCATATGCCGTGGATAATTATTTCATATTTTTGTACAGTGATATATATATATATATATATATATATATATATATATATATATATATATATATATATATATATATATATATATATATATATATATATAATATTTTTAATTGGGTATGTGTAATATGTATCGGGTATTGTAGCGTTATTCATAGTATAATGAGATTTCGTTTGCCATGGATAAATGTTTCTTATTTTTGTATAGTGTTATTTTGTATAATGTTTGTATATTGGGGTTTTGAGTGTCATGGGCCACGCGGTAGTCCAGTGGATACTGTGTCGAACTCATGTGCAGGTGGTCGTGAGTTCGTTTCCCGGGATACGCTCCGTGCTTCTTGCGTTGGTTCCAGACAGCCCTGGCCAGGCGAAGAGGCAACTCATATATCGGCCTAAAAACCCAGCAGCTTGCCGCAACTGACAGTTGTGTTTCACTTTCCACTTCGTGGGAGTGAGATGGTGAAAAACAATAGGAAAACAAAAAAGAAAAATATATATAAAATAGAATAAATAAATATATAAAACAATGTATATTGTTTGTGTTATGTATTTGTATTTTCGTGTTATACAGGGTGATCAGGATAAATTTGACATTTTTTTTCGGAAAGGAAAGAAAAAACGTCAAATCTTGGCCAAAAATTGCATCTCTTAAAGAATCTTTTGCCAAATATGCCTCACTCAAAGAAGCCGCCCTGAGCCTCCACAACGGCCTCCAGGCGAGACCTGAATCTGCACCATGAGGCCTTTACGGTGTCCGAGAGACCCCTGAACACCAGTTTAATCCTGGCAATCAGCTCGCCCTTGGTGTTGCAGGCGGTACGATTGGTGTCTTTTTCAACTGCGCCCCACACATAATAGTCCATGGGGTTGCAATCAGGCGAGTTGGGGGGCCAGATGTTGGGACTGGTGAAGTCGTAGAAGTTCTCAGACAGCCACTTCTGGGTTTTCCCGGAGGTGTGACACGGAGCTGAGTCCTGCTGCCACACGTATGGTCTTCCCGCAGCCACCCTCTCCATTCAGCATTTGACAATAGTGGACAGCAACTCAATGCCGTCTGAGTCGCTCTTCAAAGTTGTGGGGCGGCATGACGTGGCCTTTCCTGGAAACACACCACAAAGACTATCACAGTTTGAGGAAACTTGGTCTTCATGAAGCGCGGGACTTCGTGAGGATTGTAGACTAGCCACCTGTTGTTCTGAGCGTTGTACAGCTGGTCTTGGCGAAGTTCTTCTCGTCTGAGAAGAATCAGTGTATTCTCGGATCAACTGGGTGTTTGACCTTGTCGAGGAGTTTCTTGGCTTTCGTAAAGTGGTTCTCTTGGGCCTTAGCGGTGAGTAGTTGTCCCTTGCGCCTCTTGTATGAGGTGTAGCGAAGATCCTCGTTCAGTGCTTTCTTCATAGTCCCCACTCCAACGTCCATCTCCATACCATACACCCTTCCGGTCAAGTAAAACTAACCAAACTTTGAAAATGAAAGAATGCAATGTATCGTGACCCTTGATATACGAGTATATAGAAGGTGTTCTCATGGCGGCCACAAAATCTTAAAAGTTTACAAGCTTTTGCCAACATTGCTACTTTTACTCACTTTGTCATACATAAGAACATAGAACTTAAGAATGAAGGAGACTACAAGAGACCATAAGGCCTACACTAGGCAGTGCCATGTCAATTACCACCTGTCATCCCCATACATATAGTTGTCTAGCCGTTTCTTAAAACAACCGATAGTTTCAGGGCTCACTACATGGTTACTAAGTCTATTCCATTCGTTGACCACCCTGTTAGTAAACCAATTCTTGCCTATTTCCTTCTTAAATGTAAATTTGTCAAATCTAAATCCATTACTGCGAGTCCAGCCCTGTTGTCTTAATATGATGATCTTGTGTGCGTCACCCTTGTTAAAGCCTTTGATCAGCTTAAACACCTCTATTAGATCACCCCGCACTCTGTGTCTTTTCAGAGAGTGTAAATTAAGGTGTCTAAGCCTCTCTTCGTAAGGTAAATTTCTGAGCCCATGTATCAGTTTGGTCATTCTACTCTGTACTGATTCTAGTGAATTGATGTCCATTCTATAAGATGGAGACCAAAACAGTGCCACATAGTGAAGGATGGGTCTAACTAACGCTAGATAATGTTTGATAATTACCTCTGCACTTCTATTCGCAACCGTCCTAGCAATGGAACCAGTGCTCTGTTATTTTTATTACTGGCGCTAATGCACTGTTTCCTGTCAGGACTCACTAGAACTCCCAAGTCTCTCTCGCACTCAGTTTTCTCAAAAAACGTGTTATCTTAACTATATCGATTTTCGGGGTTGTGTAGCCCTACGTTTAACAGGTAGACCCTCCCATAAGCTTTCCTAACTACACTTGTTAAGATATTGAAGTCCATTTATGACAATTATTTGTGACAAAAGGCGAGAGACGCTGTTCAAGTCACCGTCACTACCCACACTTTCTAACAACCTACTCTGAAATGGCTGGCGAAAACTCGTTAATGTGCCTTATGACTTCTAGTTTTCTTGTTAAGTTTTACACACGTATCTTGTGGATACGTGTGTTTATATGGCTAATGTGCCAACTGATTATTGTTATTAATGACGTAAATCTTACGTACGTATCCTACCGTTTTTTTTTTCATTTAGCTAGGCGGAAATGGTGGGGGGTTAGCCAAGGATGGTCTTAAGGCGTGGCCACCATTTGTGGTCTTGTCTTCTTTTGGTGCTTGGTGGGGGCTGTGGTATTGTATTGTGTTCTAGAGTGGTATTCCAGGCTTTACTGCTCAATCTTATTAGTCTTTCGTGTATTGTTTCTAGTTTTGTTGTTTTGTGAAGTTGTTGTGTGGTTTCTAGGTAGGGGGGTTTGTGTTTTAGTATTTTTCGTATTGTTTTGTTCTGTAGTTTTTTTTTTCATGTCTGTAGGTGTGCTTGTGACTGTAATTATGTCGTGGCGAACCGCGACAGAAAATTAAAAAAGGAAAAAAAAAAAAAAAATTGTTGTATATACATCTAGATCAACAATTCTTCAGATGTTAGAGACTGCCACACACTTTCTGGAGTAAGCGATCATTATTCCGCTACTCCTTGATGTCCAATGACACAAACCGAAGGATGAGGCGTTGTACTGGGCTCCAGATTAGTCGTCTGGTAGAACATGGGACCTGTGGGTATGTGGGTCCTACTCCAGCTTCCATCCTTGGTTGAAAGGAAACTCGACCTTCTTTACTGCATTTATTCTTTTAACATTCTTCCAAAAGCTTCCCAAACCGGGGAAGGGAGGGAATTGAGAACTTGCGTCCCATTCGGTCTTCCAGACTGGTTCACTGGTTTCCAAAACCAGTTCCGAGACTAGTTCTGGTTTCCCAGACTGGTTCCCTGTAAGATTACAATTTCCTCAGAAAAAAAATACCACATCAATAGGAAAATGGAGTAGGGTATCTGAAAGATTCGTGAGGCAGAATAAATCCTTACTAGACTAAACCGAGATTAATATGCCTCTTCCTGTAATATAACATAGGATAGGCCTCTTCAGAAATATTTAAATTACCCTACTTAAAGTTTACAAATGAGTTTAGGTTAAGCTATGGTAGGTTAGGTGAGGCTAACCCTCTATACAGCAGCCATTTCGTGGCACTCTAATTTCTAAAAAAAATATATATATATATAAATGAGAACTTTTGGCACATTTTTACTTTCCTAAACAGTGTAACAGAGTTATGAGAACGAAAATGGTTATCCAAACACGTAGCAACAACACAATGCATGGGTTATTGCCAACATCTGTGTAACTTGCATTCCCCTTTTACGTCTCATTTCCTTTCTCTCTATCGGACATGGGATCTTTAAGTATGTCAATTACTGGTTCTGACTTTAACTCTTACCTTTTAAAAGGGACAATTTGAAGATGGCCTTAATAGCTTTGTTAGGCCGTCTGGCAGTGTTAACGGGGTATCTCTCTCTCTCCCAGACCACGTGAGTGTGATCAAAACATCGAAAACGTTTTTGATCCCTTCTTTCCGATAGAGAGTAGGAATATAAGTGACATAGTAATATTTTTACATGAGTTTGTTGACGAATACAGTCCTTTTTATGGATTTCATTATAACTAATTTTAATTATTACAATAGTAATATAAAGATATTAGAGCTGGATGATGAATAAATTTCTATGTATATCCAAAATTATTAGAGGGATAGCTTTTCACTCTGACAATTATAGGTGGGTATTCAAGTTGTGGTCGTGCTAGTGTCTTGTATAGCTGTATTTGTGTTTTTGTCTTGGGTCCTCGGAAACGTCTTAGTCTGTTTAGTGTGTTTTCTGATGTTCGTATTCTGTTTTTGATGTGTTTTTGTGTTCCTTGTGATGTGAGGGTGACACCTAGGATGTATGCTTGTTTATTGTATGGTATTATGGTGTTGTTAATCTTGATTGGTGGTGGTTGTCGTGTTGAGATGGCTAGGAGTTGAAATTTGTTTGTGTTAGTAGAAAATTTCCATTGTTTTTCGTATGTATTTATTTTGTGTATTTCATGTTGTGCTTTCCTGGCAAGCATTTGTTTTGCTGTGGTGTTTGGGTAGGTGATGATTTGTGTGACATCGTCTGCGTATTGTATAGTGTAGCTTCCATGTGATGGTGGAGGGGTGTCTGCTGTGTATAAGTTAAATAATGTTGGAGAAATGACGCTTCCTTGTGGAACTCCACTATGGAGTGAGAAAGCTGGTCCGATGTATTGGTTTATTTTGATTTTCGCTGTTCTGTTGTCGAGGAAGCTACATAGTGTTTTTGTAATGGTGTCAGGAAGTTGTGTTTGTAGTATTTTGTATTTAAGACCTTCGTGCCAAACTTTGTCGAAGGCCTTAGAGATGTCTCGTGAAATAATTATGCATGCTTGTTTGTGTGTTTGTGTCTGCTATTGTTTCATATAAGGTGGCGAGTGTGGTGTGTGTTCCCTTGCCAGGAGTGAATCCGTGTTGGTGTGGGTTTAGCATGTCGTGGTCGTGTAGGTGTGCCATTAGTCTATTTGTAATGATTCTTTCGTATATTTTCCCTGGTGTTTCGAGTAGTGAAATGGGTCTGTAGTTTTGTATTTGTGTTGTGTTTTTGTTTTGTTTGGGTATGAATGTGATTATTGAGTTTTTATTTTTTTGTGGAAAGTATCCTATGCTCAGTGTTTCGTTGAATATGTCTGTGAGCAATTGTTTTGTTATTTTTGGTGTGTGTGCGAGTATTTGTTTAGTGATTCCGGATTCTCCAGGTGTTTTGTTTTTTTGTGTTTTATTATGTTTGTGACGTCTTCGAGTTGTATGGGTTGGGTAATGTAGTTGTCGGTGTTTAGTCTGTTTAGGTCAATGTTTGTGTATGGTTGTGTGTGATGGAGGTGTTGTATTATGTGGGTGAGTATTTTTGTTTCGTGGTTTGTGTCAAAGTGCGTGTTTTCTTCTGGTGTAATTTGGAATATGTTTTGCCATACTTGTCTGAATGCGGTTTCTTTGTTTTTGTCGTCGTGTATTTTGTCGTTGTTGTGTATTATGTATGGTGTGTTGGGGGTGTTGGATCCTAAGAGTTGTTTTATTTTGTTCCAGAATTCTTGTGTTTTTTGGGTTGAATTTGATGTTTGATATTATGATGTTCCATGTGTCTTCGTAACTTTGTCTGCTTTCTTCGAGTATTAGTGTTTGTATTTGTCTGATTGTTTTTATTGTGTGTGGGGTCCAATTGTTTTCAAGTGTGGTTTTGTTTTTTATGTAGTTTGCCTGCCATATTAGTTGTTTCAGTTTTTTGGATGTCTTGGGTGTGGGAATTTGTTTTTGTCGTGTCATTGGTATGCTTTGTGTAATTGCGTCGTTTATGAGTTTGTACCATATGTTTAGTTTGTTGTCTATGTAATTTGTGTTTTTTGTTTGGGTGTTTGTGTTTTGTTTTTCTGTGGTTATGTATTCGTTTGTTGTTGTTTCTAGTATTGTTTTGAATTTTTTCCAGTCTGCTTGTTTGTATGCTAGTTTGGGTTGTGTGGGGATAGTGATGGCTGTGGTGGAAAGTGTGAGGTTGAGAGGTATGTGATCTGATGATGTTATGTCTCCGGGGTGTATTCTGTATGTAAGGTGGTGGTGTCTGTTGGTGAAAATCATGTCAGGGTTGCTTGTGCCTAAGGGTGTTATGGTTGTGTGGAAGTCTGGTCCGAGGAAGGTGAGGTGGTTTTGTGTTATGAGGTGATGTATACTTCTTCCTATTTGATTGTTGTATGAGTGGTTTAATGTTTGGTGTTTTGCGTTGAGGTCTCCTATAATGTATGTTGGTTGTGGTTTTTGTGTAATTTTTAATATGTCTTGTTTTGGTATGTAAGGTCTGCGTGGTGGGATGTATAGTGTGGCTATGATGATGGGTCCTCTGTTTGTGTCTATTTCTATTGCTAACGTGTCTTCGTCAAAGTCGTCTAGAAGTTTGTGTTTTATGTTCTTTTTTATTGATAGAGCTATGCCTGCATTGTCTTCGTTGTATGTGTTTTTTTGTGTATGTGTTGTAATTGAGTATTTTGACTGTGTGTCTTCCAGTGGAATTGAGTAGTAAAATGTCAGGTGATTGTGTTAGGTAGTAGTTGCTTAGTTCGTGTTGTCTATGTGTAGTCCAGGATTTTACGCTATGTCGCATTATGTGTATGGTGTTCATGTGTGTTGTTTTGTTGACAGTTGACTGTCCAGTGTGGTGTATCTGTTGGTTTTTGTTTGCGTGTCTCGTAATATCCTTGTTTTGTTTTCCTGTACTTTGTTTCGGTCAGTCTTTGTATGGGTGCTTTGGTCAGGTCTATTAGTCTTTGTTTTATCAGTGTTTCAACTGTTTCTTCTGGTATTTCTTTTGTGTAGATGTATTTGATTTTGCCTGTTTGTAGGAGTGTGTGAGTGTTCTTGTGTATTGTGTCGTCTGTCATGTCATTGGTGTCTGGTGTTATTATTTGTATAGGTACATTTTCTTGTTCGGTTTTCTTTGCTTTGGAAGGTTGTTCTGTTTCTGTTGTGTGTTCTGTGGTGTGTGGCCTTTTGTTGCGTTGTTCCTCTGTTTCCATATCTTATTGTTCTGAGTGGGAGTGTTTGGTGTTGTTTATCATGTTGAGTATTGCTGTAGGGTTGATAACTGATGGTGGTATGATTACTGTGGGGAGTCCGTTAGCCTTGTAAAATTCATCTATTGTGTGTTGATATGTGCCTGGTGTTGCTGCTTCTGTGATGTTGGCGTGTATGATGGCAGTGTTAATGATAGTTAAGTGTTTGAGTGTTATGGGGTTGGGTGCCGGTGTAGGTGTAGGTTGAGCAGTATTGCCTGAGGTTACATTGGCGTATGAAGTGTTTGCGTGTGTGGTTGTGTGTTGCTCCTTGAGTTCCTGTGTCTTCTTCTTTACTAGCTCCTTCTTCACTGGGATCTTGCAGCATAAGTCGGGTGGTCTTGACCGTATGCTATACACTTCTTGAGGGCGTTGTGACAGTTAGTGATGCGGTGGTCAGTGGAACAGCAGCCGGAGCAGATGGTGTAGGTGGTTGGGTGTGTGCAGTGACGGAGTGTGTGTTCATAAGAATAGCATCGTGTACATTGGGGGAGCTGAATGTAAGTTTCCTGTGTGAGTGTGTGAGGGGGGAAGGATTGACTGAAAATTAAGAGGCCATTTTCCAAGGATCGCTTAACCATAGCCGAAGTCTCCATTTTCACCTTAATGATGGTCCTGATGTTTGGTAATTTAATGACCATGTTAACTTTGACTGGGTTCAACCTTTCAATTTCCATCTTAATGTCTTCCGGGTTCTTCTCGTGGATGTGGTCATCGACTTGTTTGATTATCAAGGTCTTCTTAGCATTTAGTTCAGGAGGGTCCGTAATTTCAAGTCCTTCTTTGGAGAAGGCAGTCTTGTTCGCTTTCTTGGTCAGTTCTTCAATAGTCGAATCGTCTGCCACGATGGTGTGAAGGGGTCCGTTTGAGAATAGTCTTTGGATGTGGATATTCAAGGTAGTGAGGGTTTTCCATATTGTTCCTCGTTTGTTACTTCCGGTCGAGGGCCGGGTTTCTCTTAATTTGAGGCGGCCCATTGCGCCGAAGCGCGATGGGCTTGTGAGTGTGTGTGTGTTCTGTAGTGTGTGTGTGACAGAGTTGAGAAGTTAGAAAGAAAGAAAAAAGGAAAATGGTATAACGGATGGGGGGGGGTCGCAGAGGTTCGGTCTAATTCTCGCGTAATCGAATGGCTGGCGATGGTTAGGGGAAAGCGGCAGCGTGGGCTGGTACCCGTGTGTCTATTGGCAGCGTTGGAATTGGCTTGGTCGCCGGGGAATCGAGGCCTATGCCGGGTCCGCTAGAATGCGGGAAACCGGGAGGGGGGTTCCCTTCCCCGCCAGTCGACTGAACAAGTTTTATAGACCACAGGGGCTAAGTTCAGTCGACAGGGGGGTTATCAAGGGCATAAACCGTCTGAGCGAGAAGGCGAAGAGAATGCCCTTAGCTCGGGTAACGGCGCTGGAGAAATCGTCGACGGTATGCGTTGAGGAGGTAGCTTTGGCACGTCCTTCTGCTGTGGTGTCTTATCTCTCTCTCTGTCATAAGCCTAATGAGTACAATAATAATAATAATAAATGACGACAGGTAAGTGAGAAGGTGTGGGAGCAAGAGGGGGGGGGTGATAGGTGAAGGTAAAGTTGAGAAAGTGAAGGAAGTGTGAGTGTAATAGTGTGGGGCGGACCCACTTGCATGGTGTATTATTATATTAAATTATGCGGTCATCCTATCTATGTTCTAATCAAAATAATTTCCTATCTAGCTAATCATACATAATTGGTGTGAAGGAAGGACTCATTTTCTGTAGTATATTTTTGAGTTAACTTTGAGTTTTAATCGTGGTCTTAATTTATTGTGATGTATTATATGTGAATTAATATAAGTCTTTCCTTCAATTTTGCACATATTATAATAAACATTTACAAGATTTGGGAGCAGGTGTGATTATGTAAAGGCTTTGTGCCGTGAAAATTAGTTTAAGATTTAGTTTGGGTTTTTATTTTAATTAAAGTTATAATTAACATGAAATCGTGTCATACCTGCTCCCAGTTAAATTATATATATATATATATATATATATATATATATATATATATATATATATATATATATATATATATATATATATAAATATTTTTTTTTAAGGGAGGTTACGATTGTTAGTTATTGGCTAATGTGCCATGTGAATTCTAGTACTATGTGTTATCTTAGTATTACACACACATCCTGTGGATATGTGTGTTTATGTGGGGCAATGTGCCTTATGTGTTATCTTAATATTTATTTGACGTTAAATCTTATATACATAACCTTTTTTTTTTTTTTTTTTTTTTTTTATAAGCTAGTGGCCGTGATTATGGCGGAAAGTCAGGATTTTAGCCTAAAATAGTTTTTATTCTGGGCCAGTTTTTGTGGTCATGTGTTTTTTTAGATGATTGTGGGGGTGGGGGTATTATATTATATGTTAGTATATTGTTCCATGCTTTGCTACTCAGTCTTATGAGTCTTGAGTGTATTGTTTCTATTTTTGCTGTTATGTGGAGTTGTTCTTGTGTTTCTAGGTATGGTGGTTTATGTTTTAGTATTTTCCTTAATGTTTTGTTTTGTAATGTTTGCATGTTTTTGATGTTTGTGTGTGTGCTTGTGACTGTGATTATTGGGGGGTATTCTAGTTGTGGTCGTGCTAGTGTTTTATAAAGTTTTATTTGTGTTTTTGTTGTTAGTCCTCTGAAGCGTCTTAATCTGTTGAGTGTGTTTTTTTGTGGTTTGTATCCTGTTTTTGATGTGGTGTTTTATTCCTTGTGTGTTGATGGTAAGGCCTAGGATGTGTGCTTGTTTATTGTATGGTATTATGTTGTTTATTTTTATTGGTGCTGGTTGGCGTGTTGAGATGGCTAGTAATTGGAGTTTGTTTGTATTTGTGGATAGTTTCAATTGTTTTTCGTATGTGTTAATTTTGTTGATATCGTGTTCTGTTTTTCTGGCAAGCATATGTTTTCCTGTAGTGTTAGGGTATGTGATTATTTGTGTGTCGTCGTCTGCGTATTGTATAGTGTAGCTTCCGTGTGAAGGTGGTGGTATGTCTGATGTGTATAAGTTAAACAGTGTTGGAGAGAGAACGCTCCCTTGGGGTACTCCGCTTTGGAGAGGGAAGGCTGGTCCTATGTAGTGGTTTATTTTTATTTTTGCTGTTCTGTTGTCTAGGAAGCTACACAATGTTTTCGTGATGGTGTCTGGAAGGTGTGCTTGTAGAATTTTGTATTTAAGGCCTTCGTGCCACACTTTGTCGAAGGCCTTGGAGATGTCACGTGATATTATGTTGCATGCATGTTTGTGTCTTTGTGCGTCTGCAATTGTTTCATATATAATGGCGAGTGCTGTGTGTGTTCCTTTGCCAGGTGTGAATCCGTGTTGGTTAGGGTTTAACATGTGTTCGTGTAAGTGTGCCATAAGTCTGTATGTGATTAGTCTTTCGTATATTTTTCCAGGTGTTTCTAGTAGTGATATGGGTCTGTAGTTTTGTATTTGAGTGGTGTCTTTGTTTTGTTTTGGTATGAATGTAATGATTGAGTTTTTGAATTTTTGTGGAAAGTATCCTAGGCTGAGTGTTTCGTTGTAAATGTCTGTGAGTAATTGTATTGTTGTTTTTGGTAAGTGTGCGAGTATTTGTTTCGTTATGCCTGATTGTCCTGGAGCTTTGTTTTTGGTGTGTTTGATTATGTTTTTTACGTCTTCTAGTTGTATGGGTCCTCCAATGTAGTTGTCGGTGTCTAGTCTGTTTAAGTCTGTGTTTGCGTAAGGTTGCGTTTGTTGGTGGTGTTGTGTTATGTATGTAAGTATTTTTGTTTCATGGTTTGTGTCAAATTGTATGTTTTCTGCTGGTGTGATTTGAAAAATGTTTTGCCATACCTGTCTGAATGAGTTTTCTTTGTCTTTGTCGTCGTGTAGTTTGTCGTTGTTGTGTGTTATGCAGGGTGAAGTGTTAGTCTTGGATCCCTGTAGTCTCTTTATTGTGTTCCAGAAACCTTGTGTTTTTTGGGGGTTGAATTTGATGTTTGATATTAAATTGCTCCATGTTTCTTCGTAGTTTCTTTTGTGTTCTTCTAGTATTTGTGTTTGTAGTTGTTTGACCCGTCATTCAGGAGGTGCTAAGATAAGAGGGAGGGTGGAGGGGTGTGGAGTGTATTCAGGGATGGAATGGGTGGGAATGATTTTGTGCCTTTTTCTTTTTGGCTACCCCCCTTGTAAGGGGGAAAAAGCCTTGGTATATGTATATGTATGTATGTAGTTGTTTAATTGTTTGTGTTACGTGTGGAGTCCAGTTGTTTTCAGTTATGGCTTTGTTTTTTATGTTGTTTGCTTTCCATACTAATTGTTTTAGTGCTTTAGATGTTTTTGGTGTGGGTAGTTGTTTGTAGTGTATTGTAGGGATGCTCTGTGTGAATACATTGTTTATTAGTTTGTACCAGTTTTCTATTTTGTCGTCTATGTATTTTGTGTCTTTTGTTTGGATGTTTGTGTTGTTTTGTATTTCTGTGTTGTTGTATTCTTCTGTTGTTGTTTCTAGTAGTGTTTTGAATTTCTTCCAATCTTCTTCTTTGTATAGTAGTCTAGGTGGTGTGGGGATAGTGATCGCTGTGGTGGAGAGTGTCAAATGAAGTGGTATGTGGTCTGATGATGTTATGTCGCCTGGGTGTATTCTGTATGCGAGGTGGTGGTGTCGGTTGGTGAATATCATGTCTGCGTTGCTTGTTCCGATGTGTGTGATGCTTGTTGGGAAGTCTGGGCCGAGGAAGGTGAGGTGGTTTTGTGTTATTAGTTGGTGAATGCTTTTCCCTACGTGATTGTTGTATGTGTGTTTCAATGTTTTGTGTTTTGCGTTAAAGTCTCCTATGATGTATGTTGGTTGTGGTTTTTGTGTGATTTTAAGTATGTCTTGTGTTGGTAGGTATGATCTTCGTGGTGGGAGGTATGTTGTGGCTATGATTATGGGTCCTTTGTTTGTGTGTATTTTAATGGCTAACATGTCTTCATCAAAGTCGTCTAATAGTTTGTATTTTATGTTCTGTTTTATGGCTATGGCTATTCCTGCGTTGTCTTCGTTGTAAGTGTTTTGTGTGTGTGTGTGTGTGTTGTAGTTGAATATTCTGACTGTGTGTTTCCCTATAGAATTGAGTAGTATTATGTCTGGTGTTTGTGTTGTGTAGTGGTTGCATAATTGGTTTCTTCTGTGAAATGTCCAATGTTGTACGTTGTGTTGTATTATGTGTATTGTGTTTATGTGTGTTTGATTTATTGGCTGTTGACTGTCCAGTGAGGTGTGTCTGTTGGTTTGTGTTTACGGATGTCGTAGTATCCTTGTTGTGTTTTTTCATATTTTGTCTCAGTCAGTCTTTGTATAGGGGCTTTGGTCAAGTAAATTAATTTTTGTTTGATCATGATGTCTACAGTCTCTTCTGGTATTTCCTGGGAGTATATGTATTTGATCTTATTGGTTTGTAGGAGTGTGTGCGCGTTTTGGTGTATCTCTTCGTCTGTCATGTTTATTGTGTTGGGTGTTATTATCTGTATTGTTTCTGTGTTCTGGTCAGTTTTCTTTGTTTTTGTAGGTTGTTCAGTTTCAGATGTATGTTCTACGTTGAGTGGTCTTTTGTTCCTTTGTTCCTCCGTTTCCATTGCTTCAGGTTGTGATTGGGTGTGAGTTGTGTTGTTTATCATGTTCAGTATGGCTGTGGGTTTGATGACTGAGGGTGGGATTACAATTGTGGGGAGTCCGTTTGCCTTATAGAATTCATTAATTGTTTGTTGGTAAGTGCCAGGGATTGCAGCTTCTGTTATGTTAGCGTGTATAATTGCAGTGTTTATGACAGTTAGGTGTTTGAGAGTTATGGGGTTAGGTGTCGGTGTGTGTGATGACTGAGTAGCGTTTCCTGTGGTTATGTTTGCGTATGTAGTGTTGGAGTGTGTGGTTGTGTGTTGCTCCTTAAGTTCTTGAGTTTATTTCTTAATCAGTTGCTTCTAATGAGTACAGAATAGAATAGAATATAAACTACAGTGAAGGGGGATGGGGAGGGGGTTAGAGAAGAAGGTAAAGTGAAGAAAATGAAGAAAGTTTGAGTGTTAAAAGTGTGGGGCGGACCCACTTGCATAGTTATTGGTGTATCGTGTTGGTTGGTCATCCTAACTCTATTCTATAATTACAGTCCCTAGCTAGCTAAACAAGAACATAAATGCATATGAATATATATTAGAAATAAATTAAAGAGGTGTGAAGGAAGTTTGCATTTTTCCCTTAATAGGTTTTGAATTAATATGTGTCATTAGTTGAAATATATTGTCGCAAACTTCCTTCACATACGTATTATTATCTTAAATATTGGTAGGGAACATGTGTGATTTTGTTTTTCGGCTTTGTGCCTTGAAGTTGGTTAATTGTTGGTTATGGATGTGAAAGTATATCACACATGTTCCCTTTTATTAAATTTATGTATATATTTATATATTTTGGAAGTAGGCCGTTAATAATGCATGCGTTGTTAAAGTCAACAGCTGAGATAGCATTATTCTGTTTATAGAATATCTTTTCTATGTTACGCACTAATGTGCGGTCGTCTGGATGCAGATTTCCGAGTAGGATACTGAAGTCCATGGTGTTTTCCTCTAGACGTCTTTCGGCTCTAATTAGCCATCTTCAGGAGGTGTTGTCTGGTTGAATTGTTGACAGAGAATTCTGGAATTCTGGAATTCAAGAAAAGACCACCTCGCCTGCGCGGGATCGGGTTTTGTGGGAGGGGAAGAACGTCTGTTAGAAAATGAAATGATAGTAGTGTATAAAAGAGGGCTATTGCCACCGGGCGAATCGCGAGCAATTAGGGGCTAGATTGTTGTCATGGCATAGGAGGACTTGACCAGGAGCTTGGAAGGAAGCGCCTGACGCCGGAGGTTAGGAGATTGGGATTACCAACGGGGTTAGGATCACCAACGAAAGTTTAGAAAATGGTAGGAGGCGTAGTAGTAGAGAAAGGTGGAAAAACGGAAAAATCTTTAGTGGGAGGTAAACTGAAATGAGAAGATGTAGTAGAAGAGAAAGTTAGAAAGGAAGCGAATTTTAGTCGAAGAAAAAGTAAGTGTTTATGTTTGTGCGTGATTTGTGGCTCTGTTCGTGAGAGGTGTATGTGTGTATCTTACGAGAAGTGAGTTGATTTCACTTTCCGCGTGTAGAGGGCGAACCTGATAAGCCACAGGTGGGGCGAGCGACCCCTGATTATCCCCAGGTTTTGGGTTTGAATTCCTTTTAGAGCTGATCAAGGGGCGGAGCGAGGGGGGGCAGACGGGTGGTGTACACCCGCCTGCCGACGTCAACGAGAGATCAGTGACCAGAACGGGAGCGGCAAGGAGATAACTCCCCGCCGCCACCGCTGGCGAGGGCGAACCTGATGAGCCACAGGTGGGGCGAGCGTTGTCTGTTTATCCCCAGACTGGGTTTGGAATTCGGAAGAGTAGATTCAGTGGCGATGCGAGGGAGGGGCAGACGGGCGGGTGTTGTATGGTCTCTTTCCTTCCAATCACAACTCTGAAAACAGAGAATTACGCGATTGGGAATTGTGTGTAAATGTCAGAAGTGTAAACTCTCTCACCAGCGTCAGCGAGAGGCCAGCGTTTGGTTGCGGGCCGGTCGGACAGAAAGGTGTCCCAAGTCTCTCTGTCAACCAGCCTGCGGTCAGATTGGGCGTACTGAGAGAGACGATTGGGCCTCTGCTTTGCTAGCGTGAAAGTGTGCATGTGCCTCTTTTCTTCCAAGCACTACTCTGAAAACAGAGATTTACGTGACTTGGGAAATGTGTGTGTGTATTTGTATTGGTGTAAACCCGCCTGCCGACGTCAACGAGAGGTCGGCCATGCCAGACCGGCGGCAGCTAATGACAGAGAATGACGCGGTTTGATCGTGTGGCGGTATATATCGGCGGAGAGCGGAGTGCCCAAACGTCCGCCCGCCAATCAGCGCGCGGGGTGCATCCTCTGTCTTCTCGTTGGTAACGACGTTTCAGGTTGCTGTTGTATATTATTAGCGGGTTTTTGATTGTAAATTAGCACCGCTTCTGTCAAAATATGATTTTAGAAAGGGATGCCGGACATAATGTCACTGAACGACGGGAGGCCGGCGTGAATCACGGTGACGTAGGGGGACAAAATGTACAAAAGAGATCGGATGACCGTGATCGACCAAATGTCCGTGATGGGGGAAATGTTAATTTTGATGGGAGAAATGTTAATGAGGCATTGAACGTCAATGAAGGACCAAATAATAATATAGAGCAAGGTATAAATGAAAAACAAAATGATAATGTAAGACATGATATTGAAATTCAAAATGTGTCAAAAAGAAATAATCACGAGTTTCTTAAAACCATGTACTTTAATGCTCGTAGTATTAGAAAAAAATTCAAGAAATACAGGCGTATGTCAAAAGCGAAAATCTCGATATGATAGGAATAATTGAGACATGGTTAAATGGTACAGAGTTCGAAGCTGAATTTAATATTGCGGGATTTAAACACTTTCATCAGGATAGAAACCACAAGAAACGTTCTATTGTACGTTAAAAACAATGTTCATGCTTGTGTTTTAGAGAAAGTGAAACAGGATGCATATGATAGTTTGTGGGTTGAGTTAACCCAAACAAATGGACAAAAAATGAATATAGGTGTAATATATAGGCCAAAGACATTATCATTAGCAGACGACAAACTGTTATTTCAAGAACTGTCTAGTTTCTGCAACCGGGATTTATTGATGATGGGTGATTTCAATTTTACTGACATTGATTGGATGACCCTTGAACATGGCCATATAGGTAGTCGCTTGTTTGATTTTCTTGGTGACAATTACTTAATTCAGCATGTAAAAGAGCCCACAAGATATGGAAACTTACTCGATCTTTTGATCATTAGCCGCGAAAGCATGGTAACTGATCTAGAAGTCGGTGAATCTGTTGCAAATAGCGATCACAACTTAGTTAGATTCAAACTCCTAAACAATTTTAGAATAGATACTTGTGTTTCTAAAATACCCGATTTCAGTAAAGCTCAGTTCATAGGACTACGTCAGCAGCTTCAGGTTACAGATTGGGAGGCAAAATTAAACGAAAGACCTGTAGATCAGATGTGGGAAATATTTCAAAATACGCTCACTAAGATGATTCAAACTTACATTCCATTTAAGGACAGACGTCCCCCAAATCAGGCTCGCCCAAAGTGGCTCGACAAAGAAACTGATAAAAGTATTGCTAAAAAGAGACAGGCTTATAAGAAATATAAGTGCTCGGGTGTATCTAATGACTATGAAAGTTATGTATCAATACAGAGAAATTTAAAAAAGACAATAAGAAAAAGAAAACGACAATACGAAATGAACATCGCTGAGAAATCCAAAGAGAATCCCAAAGAATTCTATAGTTACATTAGAGATAAAAAGGTTGTTAGGAATCACATTGGTTCACTATTATCTGCTGACGGTCAACTTGAATATTCAAATGAAGGAATGTGTAATATCTTAAACAATTATTTTAGCTCGGTATTCGTAAACGAAACACCTCAAAGTGAATTCCAAACTGAAACCTGTGAAAAGTCTAAGGTAAACTTACTCACTACGGTAAATATAACAAAAGAAAAAATTAAAAGGTGTATAGACAAACTCAAAGTTAATAAAACACCAGGGCCTGACGGTTGGCATCCAAGAATCTTAAAGGAAATGAAAAATGAGATTGTTGTTCCATTAGAAATTATTTTCAAGAAATCCATCATATCCGGAGATGTCCCAAGAGAATGGAAGCTAGCTAACGTTACTCCCATATTCAAAAAAGGTGACAAAAAGAAACCAAATAACTATAGGCCTATAAGTTTGACTTCAATCGTAGGAAAAATAATGGAAACTATCATCAGAGATGCTATCGAACATCATTTAGAAAGTAACCGTTTGATAAATGATAGCCAGCATGGTTTCAGACGGAAACGTTCTTGCGAGACTAACTTACTCGAATTCTACGTTGGGAAGGGTGCATTCACCGAGATGTGCATACGTATTTCATATACGTATGCACATCTTGTGAATGTATGAGTGTGTGTGGTTGGGCCCACACACACTCATATGTAAAATCACCCTCCAAACGGGCTCACATCAAAAGCCCGTGGGAGCTTCACTCCCGAATTATACACACACACACACACTGTACTCATCAGAGATAAGATTGATTCGACATTGAACGGGCGTCCACGCTGGATTGCTTCGCCTCCGAAATCACGACTTTTAGCCGTCTTCCACCCTAGTCGCTAGCTCTGTTAGACGTGCTACGATATCACCAACGAAACTGTACCGCTACCCGAGCTAATTCCCCCTTCATAGAGGAATCTCGCTCTGGCAGGATTATGCCCCACATAACTCTCCCTGCACGATTAGCGTAGCCCGTGTGGTTCTTTTGAAAATCGCTTTTACGGCGGGAGAGGGGGGAACCCCGACCTCAAGAAATAGCCCGGTCTCGCACACTCTCGTGCACCCGAGCCTTGTTTATTCGTTGACTGCTTGCAAGGTAGACAGGTTAAGACATAGCACCAACGCGCTAGATAACGCCCGCGATCCCCCGCCCCCTTAGATTACGATTTTTTTCACGAAGTTGTTGAGGAACACACATAGATTTTTCTCGTTATCAGTGCCGCCATGGCGGCTACTGACTCTTCGACTGGCGTGTCGAAGAAGCGTCGTTGCGCTCCAGGCTCAGCGGCTCCATCGGATGATGAAGCCGCTATCGTGATGGCCCCAGTTAGCGCAAAGGGTGGCAAGCTCCCCACCTTCAAGGTCGTACCCTCGGAGGGGTACGACACTGCTTTTGAGGTGGTGCGAGCTCTAGAGAAGGGCCGTCTCCGTGGCAAGCTTCTGTCCCTCCGGCCCCTCGGCGATGGTAACGTGCTATTGTTACCAAGCTCGTACGAACTCGTCGAGGAGCTGGATGCGATAAATTCGCTCGATGGTAAGCCGGTGAACCTGGAGCGTCTTAATCCGGAAGACCGGCAGCATCGACTCGTGGTATACGATTACCCGACGTCCTACTTGACTGAGGCCATCGAGGACCATCCTCAGGTAATCGCGGCCACGAGAATGCGTCGCTGGGATAAGACGCCGACACGCCAGGTACTCATTACGATCAAAGGTGACCCGTTTAACAAGATTGACCTGGGTTGGTATGGCAAGTATGATGTACGAACGTACATCCCTGATCCACCCCGTTGTTTCAGGTGTCAGCGCTATGGTAATCACCAGGCGAGGTGCACTGCGAAACAGCCCAAGTGCGGCATTTGCAGCATACCTCATGCCACTGAGACTTGTCTTAACAAGTTCAAGGCTGGCACTGAGACTGTTGCCAAGTGCCCGAACTGTAGTAAGAAGCACCACGCCTGGAATACCTCATGCGCAGTGCGTAAAGTGCAGGCCATTGCCACTAAGGAGAGGACAGAGAAGCGACAGGACTTTATACCTGCCCCCCCCCCCAGGAACATTTGTATGGGGCAGCAGGAAGCACTCTCTCACTGCACCACCACCACCTACACCTAGTGCTCCTGATTTAAACAATCAAGAGCACTTCCCTGCACTTGACACAGACACACGCACACACACCCGAACTCAGCCAGCTCCCAAAAAGACCCCCACACCCAAACCAACGCCTAAGCCTACGCTTAAACCCACACCTACGCCTAAACCCACGCCTACCCCTAAGCCACCTAAGCCCACGCCTACCCCCAAGCCCACGCCCCCAGTACCAACCCCGCGAGCACAGGAACGGCGGCCCCCTCCACCTCAGTATCCGTCTGATGTCATCCCCCTTAGGGAGGATGACATCGACTTGATTTTGACCGGTGTCGTGTCTGCAGTCGCTACGACCTTTGGGGAGAGTGATCCAGACAAGATGCTGGTATTGGTGAACAGGGCCGTCAAGAACGTGCTCAAACTCCTGTAAGAGAAGAGGAACCCCAGGTGAAAGGAGAGGACCCCCTCCTCCTCCACCTCCTTAACTTCCGCCTCTTCCTCCGCCTCTTCCCCTGCCTCTTCCTCCTCCTCTTCCTCTTCCTCTGCCTCCTCCTCCTCCCCTTCCACTTCCCCCAAGACTGCTACACCCACTTTCACCATTGAGAAGGCAACACCTACAACTTCAAAGACGAGGAAAATGCCTTCTGCCAAGCCCCAACGTCATTTTGCGCTTAGGCTTGAAGATTCCTCTTCTGATGAGGAGGGAAATGTCCCCACTGATTCAAAGAAGCAACCCATCTTGTCCTCTGACCGGAGAGGACAAGATGAGACAGTAATGGAACTAGACAGGTCGCCCTGTTCAATAATCACCTAAGGTTGCTACAGTGGAACATAAACGGGTTCCGCAGCAAAAGCTCGTATTTCCTTGCGCTTGCGCAAGAGCATGATTACGATATCATGCTTCTCCAGGAGACATTGGTGAGCGACGAGGTGCGATTTCCGGGATATCGCATCTTCTCCCTCCCTTGCTCACTCACCGCTAGGGGGTGCATGATCTTAGTCAAATCATCCATCCCCTGCAGTGAGATCACGGATCCTGTATCATGTGGGGGTGGTGTAGAGGTTCTTGCGGTTCGACTCCATCGGGCCCACGAAACGTACACCATCTACAACATATACAGGGGACAGAGAGCGGAACTGGACCTTGGAGAAGTGTGTGCTCTTGCTGCGGACAGGCTCCTCATAATAGGCAGGAACTTCAACGCCCATCACGAAATTTTGATGTCGCCCCATGGGCCCATTGTCGCTGGGCGCCACTTAAATTACGTATTAGAGGAATGACCTGACATTGCGTTGTTGAATGATGGAAATCCGACGCACGTGCAAGGTGGACGACTTGATCTGACCTTGGCGACGGCCACTCTCCTCCCTAGGGTAACCTGGGAGGTGCATCCTATTGTCACTAGCGATCACTTCGGTGTCTCTGTGCACATACGGGATACACCACCCATACCAGCTGTATTACCTGTTCCCAGGTGGAAGACAGCTTTGGCAAACTGGCCAGTGTTTGAGAGATCTGTTGAAGAATGGGCAACGTCCTACGTTCCACCACAGGACGTGGAAACGTTAGAAGCTGACTTTTCTGCAGCCATTCAGGTGGCTGCCAATAGAGCCATCCCAAAGACTCGCTAGTCCCCCAGAGAACATAAGAACAGCTGGTATTATACCCCCGAGATGAGAGAGGCCAACCATCGGGTGAACATGCTTAGGCGTATTTTCCGACGGCGCCGAACTCAGACCAACTTGGCCAACTTGCGCGCTGCAGTTCATGACGCTCACGTCATAGCTGCAGATGCCAGAAGAGCTAAATTTCTTGAATGGTGTGAGGGCTTTAACGCTCACACCTCCCTAGCAGAGCTGTGGTCTAAGCTCCGTATGGCTACTGGCAGGACTCAACCACGACGCACTCATCATGCCCCTGATGCTGAGGCGCAGCGGCTGGTGCAGGAGTTTGTCTCTCGCTCCAGCAGCACCTCACTCCCGCAGTGTGTTCAAGACACACTGCAGGACCTCCAAGGAGTGAGGCGCCAAGGTGTTGAGGACATGATGAGTCGGCCGGATGATACTGACGCTAGCTTTACGCTTCAGGAGCTACGGGTCACGCACAAAACCAGGTCAGACACGGCACCTGGAGAGGACCTCGTCACCTATTCCATGCTGACCCACCTCGGGCCAGCGGGTGACGAGGCACTTCTAAGGGTGATAAACGCGTCTTGGAGGACTGGCAAGTTACCAACAGCCTGGAAGACGGCAATCATAACGCCAATTCCAAAGCCAAAGGAACCTAGTGCTTACCGCCCCATCAGCCTGACAAGCTGCATGGGGAAGACAGCGGGGAGGATGGTGCTAAACAGGCTGCTGTGGAAACTGGGCCCAATGCATGAGCATATCCATGCTTACTGCAAGGGCACTGGCACAGCAAACAGTATGGCAACACTCCTCAATGCCGTCAGTGGCACACCGTCCATCGTGGTCTTTTTGGATTTGGAAAAGGCGTTTGAGCTGGCTAGTCCACTTGTGATATTAGACACCCTTGCTCGCAAGGGCGTAAAAGGCAAGCTGCTTTCTTGGATTGCTGACTATCTCAGTCACCGGTCAGCGAAAGTACGCTTTCAAGGTCACATATCAGTGGCCAGAATGCTGGAGAACGGCACTCCACAGGGAGGGGTTCTCAGCCCCACTCTGTTCAATGTGCTCGTCTCCAACATTCTGGAACTACCTCTACCACATGGGTGCAAGGTCATCTGCTATGCAGATGACATTGCGCTCATAATTACTGGGAAACGGCAGTGCTTTAACAGAGCTCAGCGCTGTTTAAGCACTGTGGCGACGGAATGCTGCAGGTTAGGGTTAAAGATCTCCCCTACAAAATCGAAGGCCATGGCATTGAGACTCTGGAAAGAAGGGAGGCACCTCACCATCCAGGACCTTAGGCTGGACTGGGTTTACCAGTACCAGTACCTGGGGGTCTGGATTGATGAGAGGCTCACCTTTCAGAAGGAACTAACCTATCTCAAGGAGAGACTGAAGGCAAGAACCACAGTTATGAGAGAAATGACGGAGAAGGCACTCGGTGCCACGCATCGGGTCCTTCGCACATTCTATGTGCACGCAGTCCGCAGTCTGGTGGACTACGCTGCCCCAGCTCTCATTAATGTGGCGACTGCCAAGCTTGAAGACCTGGAGCCTTGCCAAAATGCCGCAGCAAGGATTATCCTGGGAGCTCAACCTTGGACTAAGATCGTTAACCTCCAAATGGAGGCTTCATTGCCTTCATTAACATCACGGGTCAGAAGGCTGGAGATCGACTTTCTTGCCAAGTTGGTCCAGAGCCCCAGGATAACTGAGCTGAGTCAGAGCCTTGTGACAGCTCTGGGACGAGTGGTACTCTTATCCACTCCGATACCTGGCTATCAAAGGCGGCTGGGATCCTGGACTCCTTCAGGCTCACCAGCACTCTCCTTGAGAAGGGTAGGGACTCTCCACACCCAGAGTTCAAGCCCCCACCACCATGGCTGTCGATACCTGCAACCTTTGTTGTCACAAAGCTTCCCAGTAAGAAGAAGTTATGTGTTCAGGAAAGGATACGAGCGCAGGCCCTACAAGGCATTCGCGCACTATCGGAACCTGGAATGGCGGTCTATTACACGGATGGCTCCGTAGACCCCAACAGGCCTCGCAGTGCGGGGGCTGCTTTCGTGACGGATGGTTTGACCTACGGCAGGAGAGTATCTGATCATGCGTCCACTCTCCAAGCTGAGGCCATAGCGGTCCAAGGAGCGTTACAGCATGCTCTAATATATCGAGCTGGTCCTGTGGTGATCCACATGGACTCACAGTCTCTGCTAGGCAGCTTGGAATCGATACAGCCCAGCGACAATGTACGCCTACTGACCTCCATCCTAGCACTCCTGCTGAAGCTGCATCAGCAAGGCAGGAGTGTTACGCTCAACTGGGTGCCAAGCCACGTAGGTGTCCCAGGTAATGAGCTAGCCGACACCGCAGCTGAAGCGGCGCGCCAAAAATCCGAAGTCGATGTTGTCGTCCCTCTCAGCAGAAATCAGTTGCGCCTACGCACCAGGGCTCTAAATCAGGTACTTACTTTAAACTAATAATGAGCACCTAATGAGTAACGTAAAAGTGGGATCATCAAAAATAAGGTTTGATATTATTTGGAAAAAATTTAAATGCACGAATAACGTTCAAGTACCGGACTTCAGGAGAGCCAGTTTTGACTGATGAGGGACTATATAAGACATTTGATCACTTACGGGACCGACCCAGGGGGCTGTGGTGGGGTCAGATACACGGTCAGGGGTCGGGTCACGGAGGGTATGCGTACTTTGGGTCAGGTCATTTGCGGGCGCGGGGTCAACAGCCCGGTCAGTTATTTGGATGAAATGTATAGTAACCTAATATATTTAATTCTAAATACATAAAATAATTTTATTACCCTCAAGTCAATACGGAAGAATAGTAATACTCCCAAATAGATGACGGACAGGTTGAAACATGAAATTGGGATGAAAAGAGGACTTAACGTAAGAATAAAAAAACGGGGAAACATACCTTAGATCCAAATATAACGATATGGAAAGACCGGTTAAAAAGAATACGCGCACAGCGAAACGTACCTATGAAATTCAAGTTGCCAGACAAGCGAGATTCAACCCAAAGGGCTTCTTTCATCTCTACAGAACAGAAAATAAGGAAAGGATAGGCCAAATTCAAAATGACGAAAATGTTATGATAGAATCGGAGAAAAATGAGCGAGGCGTTTAACAAATATTTTCTCTCGGTTTTTACTAAGGAGAGGTTAGTTAAGGTACCTGACTACGATCCGATTTTCAGTGGGGATGAAGAAAGCAGACCATCTAATATCAGCATTAGTAAGGTAGAAGTAGTCAAGCAGACTGAAAGACTTAAAGCTACAAAATCCCCGGGTCCAGACGAAAAAATTCCGAGAGTGCTTAAAAAGTGTAAATTTAGAATCTGCGACCAATTAACAGAAATATTTAATAAGTCGGTAGACACTGGTTTTGTGCCTATTGCTTGGGGGTAGGCAAACGTTGTTCCTGCTTTCAAAAAGGGAGATAAATCGTGTATATGCAACTACAAGCCAATCGGTTTGACATCAGTTATAGGTAAAATGCTTGAATCAATAATAGTTAATAGACTCAGAGAGCACTTCGAGAGACATAATTTGATTCATGACATACAACATATTTTTTCCAAGGGTAAGTCATGTATAAATGAAAATCCATGTGAACAAGTTGCATAAACACATCAAAGGAAACATGGACTGGAAGTGAAGCGTTTATTCCTGACGTTTTCGTCTATTGACTTTCTCAAAGGAATGAGCATACTGGATCGTGCAGAGTTTATATACACGCTTGGTGGTTCAAGGGGGTATATAACCTCTGCACGATCCAGTATGCTCATTCCTTTGAGAAAGTCAATAGACGAAACATCAGGAATAAACGTTTCACTTCCAGTCCATTTTTCCTTTGCCGTAAGTTATGTGTGACTAATCTTCTATCCTTTTACAATAAAGTATATGAGGCGTCAGATAACAATGGTAGTTACGATGTTATTTACCTTGACTTTAGCAAAACGCTCGACAAGGTGCCCCACCAGAGACTACTAAATAAAATCAAAGCCCATGGCATAGGAGGAAAAGTGTTAGAATGGATTAGAGCTTGGATCAGTGACAGAAAACAGCGGGTCATTATAAATGGTGTAAAATCCAGGTGGGCGAGTGTTTCTAGTGGGGTCACCCAGGGCTTTGTTTTGGGTTTCTTATTGTTCATTATTTACATAAACGATTTGGACAATGGGATTTATAGTGATGTTAATAAGTTTGCGGACGAGAGTAAAATAGGACGCTTGATTAGGTCAGGAGACGACGCCGAGATTCTGCAGGATGATCTTAAAAAAATTGTTCACATGGTCGTTGAAATGGCAAATGAACTTCAATATCTCAAAGTGTAGCGTGTTAGACGTAGGGCTACACAACCCCGAAAATAGATATAGTTTAAATAACACGTTTTTAGAGAAAACTGAGTGCGAGAGAGACTTCGGCTAGTGAGTCCTGACCTTAAATACAGGAAACAGTGCATTAGCGCCAAGAACAAAGCTAACAGAGCACTAGGTTTCATTGCCAGGACGGTTCCGAATAGAAGTGTAGAGATAATTATCAAACTCTAGCATTAGTTAGACCCATCCTTTATTATGCGGCACAATTTTGGTCTCCGTCTTATGGAATGGACATCAATTCACTAGAATCAGTACAGAGGAGAATGACCAAAATGAGACATAGGCTCAGAAATTTACCTTACGAAGAGAGGCTTAGGCACCTTAACTTACACTCTCTGGAAAGACACAGAGTGCGGGGTGATGTAATATAGATGTTTAAGGCTTTAACAAGGTGACACAAAGTCATCATATTAAGACAACAGGGCAGGACTCGCAGTAATAGGTTTAAATTGGACAAATTTAGCTTTAAAAAGGAAATAGGCAAGAACTGGTTTACTAATAGGGTGGTCAACGAATGGAATAGACTTAGTATCCATGTAGTGAGCTCTGAAACTATCGGTTGTTTTAAGAAACTGTACAATATATCGTACATATCGTACAGAAACGGTTAGACAACTTTATGGATGGAGATGACAGGTGGTAATTGACATGGAACTGCCTAGTGTAGGCCTTATGATCTCTTGCAGTATCCTTCGTTCTTATGTTCTTATCTTATAACCGATGTAGAAGCTGGTGAAACCATTGCAAGTAGTGATCACAACCTAGTTCGATTCAAGCTGAAAAGAAAAAAAAAAAAAAAAATAGAATAGATAGTTCTATATTTAAAATACCTGATTTCAGTAAAGCTCAATTGATAGGTCTACGTCATGAGCTTCAGCTTACAGATTAGGAGTCAAAATTAAGCGAAAGTTCTGTAGATTAGATGAGGGAAATATTTAAAAATATACTTACTATGATGATTCATACTCGCATCCCTATTAAGGAAAGACGACCCCCACAAACCAGGCTCGCCCAAAATGGCTTAAAAAATAAAAATGTATTGTTAAAAAGAGACAGGCTCATAAGGAATACAAGTGTTCTGGTGCACCTAACGACTATCAAAGTTAAACAGTTGGATTTAAAAAAGACTATCAAAGTTATACAGTTGGATTTAAAAAAGACGATAAAAAAAGGTAGTGATAATACGAAATGAATATCGCTGATAAATCTAAAGAAAATTTAAAAGAATTCTGTAGTTACATTAGAAATAAAAATGCTATTAGGAATTACATTGGCCAACTATTATCTGCTGACGCTAACTTGAATATTCACACGAAGCAATGTGTGATATTTTAAACAATTATTTTAGCCCAGTATTTGTAAACGAAATACCTCAAAGTGAGGTCCTAACGAAAGTCTGTGATAAGTCTACGGGAGACTTACTACTGCAGATAAAAATAGAAATAAAATAGAATAAAATAATAAAAATAAAAGATGCATGGAAAAATCAAAGTTAATAAAACACCAGGACCTGGCGGTTGGCATTCAAGAATTTTAAAGGAAATGAAAAAGAGATTGTTGTTCCATTAGAAATAAAAAAAATCATATCCGGAGATGTCCCAAGAGAATGGAAGTGAACTAACAAAGGATTACAAAGGATTACAAAGGCGGAGCATGCCGACAGGAGACCTTTTGATCCATATCTAGGTCGGATGCGAAAAAAAAAATCATATTAATAATAAAATAATAAATAAAAACTATAATAATGTAAATAACAAATAAAATACACAAATAAATGCATAGGTATAGTTAAATAATAAACAAACAGGTAAATAGTAAATAATAATAAATTGACATAACTAATAATAAACGAAAATCAGACAGACAAATGATAACAAAACAAAAACAAATAATATAACATAAATTATAATCATTACAGCATCTTGCTTAGGTATTTATCTAAATGATTCTTAAAGCTTCGAACTGAACTACATTGCACTACCTGTGCAGGAAGTTTATTCCATTCATTAACTACACGGTTGGCAAAGTTGTTTCTACCTACTTCCAAATTGAATCTATTTCCGGACAGTTTGAGACCATTGTTTCTTGTCTGATTCTCATTCAATGTGAAAATTTTGTCACTTTTGATGTTGTCAATTCCCTTTAAAATCTTAAAGACCTGTATCAAGTCACCTCTGAGTCTACGCTTTTTTAAGGAAAACAGATTCATGTGTTTTAGTCGATTTTCGTATGATTTATTTTTGATATTTGGAATCAGTTTTGTGGCTCGCCGTTGTACTCTTTCCAGTCTGTCAATGTCTTTAATGAGATTCGGTGACCATACGGAAACAGCATATTCCAAATGTGGACAAACTAACGATTTATATAGCTTGTTAATGAGTGATGGACTTTTGAAATCAAAAGATCGCGCAATCAGTCCCAGAATCTTATTTGCTTTCTCAGAGGCTGAAATACACTGCTTGGATGATTTGAGGTCGTTACTGATAATTACGCCGAGATCTTTTTCACTATCCACTTAACGAATTTCCAAATATCATGTAATCGTGCTTACTGTTATTTTTACCTATGTGCATCACCTTGCATTTACTTGTGTTAAATTTCATTAGCCACTTTTCAGACCATTGCTGTAATTTATCTAAATCTTCTTGAATATCTAATTGGTTTGAGTGATCATTTGCCACTCCGCACAGTTTTGTATCATCAGCAAATTTGGAAACAGTAGATTTTAGTCCATGGTCTATATCATTTATATATACTATGAATAGAAGTGGCCCAAGAACGGAACCCTGAGGAACTCCACTTGCAACACTTTTCCATCCAGAAGTTTTTCCATTTAAAACAACTCTCTGTTTTCGACCATTCACCTAATTACTAGTCCAACCTAATAGGCTACCACTTATTCCATGCAAAGCTAATTTAGTAAGTCGTCTTTCGTGTGGGACGGTATCAAAAGCTTTTGCAAAGTCTAGATATATCAAATCTATATTGTTTCTTTTGTCATAATTCGAGATAACTGTGTTGTAGAATTCGAGTAAGTTAGTCACGCAAGAACGTTTCCGTCTGAAACCATGCTGGCTATCATTTATCAAACGGTTACTTTCTAAATGATGTTCGATAGTATCTCTGATGATAGTTTCCATTATTTTTCCTACGATTGAAGTCAAACTTATAGGCCTATAGTTATTTGGTTTCTTTTTGTCACCTTTTTTGAATATGGGAGTAACGTTAGCTAGCTTCCATTTTCTTGGGACATCTCCGGATATGATGGATTTCTTGAAAATAATTTCTAATGGAACAACGATCTCATTTTTCATTTCCTTTAAGATTCTTGGATGCCAACCGTCAGGCCCTGGTGTTTTATTAACTTTGAGTTTGTCTATACACCTTTTAATTTTTTCTTTTGTTACATTTACCGTAGTGAGTAAGTTTACCCTAGACTTTTCACAGGTTTCAGTTTGGAATTCACTTTGAGGTGTTTCGTTTACGAATACCGAGCTAAAATAATTGTTTAAGATATTACACATTCCTTCATTTGAATATTCAAGTTGACCGTCAGCAGATAATAGTGGACCAATGTGATTCCTAACAACCTTTTTATCTCTAATGTAACTATAGAATTCTTTGGGATTCTCTTTGGATTTATCAGCGATGTTCCTTTCGTATTGTCGTTTTCTTTTTCTTATTGTCTTTTTTAAATTTCTCTGTATTGATAAATAACTTTCATAGTCATTAGATACACCCGAGCACTTATATTTCTTATAAGCCTGTCTCTTTTTAGCAATACTTTTATCAGTTTCTTTGTCGAGCCACTTTGGGCGAGCCTGATTTGGGGGACGTCTGTCCTTAAAAGGAATGTAAGTTTGAATCATCTTAGTGAGCGTATTTTGAAATATTTCCCACATCTGATCTACAGGTCTTTCGTTTAATTTTGCCTCCCAATCTGTAATCGTTTACGAATACCGAGCTAGAATAATTGTTTAAGATATTACACATTCCTTCATTTGAATATTCAAGTTGACCGTCAGCAGATAATAGTGGACCAATGTGATTCCTAACAACCTTTTTATCTCTAATGTAACTATAGAATTCTTTGGGATTCTCTTTGGATTTATCAGCGATGTTCCTTTCGTATTGTCGTTTTCTTTTTCTTATTGTCTTTTTTAAATCTCTCTGTATTGATACATAACTTTCATAGTCATTAGATGCACCCGAGCACTTATATTTCTTATAAGCCTGTCTTTTTTTAGCAATACTTTTATCAGTTTCTTTGTCGAGCCATTTTGGGCGAGCCTGATTTGGGGGACGTCTGTCCTTAAAAGGAATGTAAGTTTGAATCATCTTAGTGAGCATATTTTGAAATATTTCCCACATCTGATCTACAGGTCTTTCGTGTAATTTTGCCTCCCAATCTGTAAGCTGAAGCTCCTGACGTAGTCCTATGAACTGAGCTTTACTGAAATCGGGTATTTTAGAAACCCGTTACCCACATATACAAAAAGGGTGGCAAAAAGAAGCCAACGAACTACAGGCATATAAGCTTAACTTCAATCGTAGGAAAAATGGTGGAAACTATCATCAGAGATGTTATCGAACACCATTTAGAAAATAATTGTTTAATAAATGACATCTAGCATGTATTCAGACAGAAACGTTCTTGCGTGACTAACCTACTCGAATTCTACAACACAGTCATATACTCGTAAAATTATGACAAAAGAAACAATATATATTTAATATATCTGGACTTTGTAAAGGATTTTGATACCGTCCCGCACGAAAGACTACTTGCTTCACACGGAATAAATGATAGCCTATTAAGCTGGACTAGTAATTGCTTAAATTATCGTAAACAGAGAGTTGTTCTAAATGGCAAAACTTCTAGTTGGAAAAATGTTACGAGTGGAGTTCCTTAGGGCTCCGTTTTTGGGCCACTTCTATTTATAGCACATATAAATTATATAGACCGTGGACTTTAATTTATTGTCCCCAGATATGCTGATGATACAAAGTTGTGCAGAATGGCAAATCACTGAAACCAATTTGATATTCAAGAATATTTAAATGAACTACAGCAATGGTCTGAAATGTGGCTAATGAAATTTCACAAAAGTAAATGTAAAGTTATGCACATAGGTAAAAATGATAATAAGTACGATTGCATGTTATTTGGAAATTTGTTAACAAAAGTGTATAGTGAAAAGGATCTTGGCGTAATTATCAGTAATTATCTCAAATCATCTACACAGTGTATTTCCGCCTCAGGGAAAGCAAATAAAATCTTAGGACTGACTGTACTATCTTTTTATTTTAAAAGGTCATCTGTCATTAACAAGCTACATAAATCGTTAGTTCATCCACATTTGGAATATGTTGTTTCCGCATGGTCATTGAATCTCATGAAAGACATTGACAGATTGGAAAAAGTGCAACGGTGAGCCACAAAACATATTTGAAATGTTAGAAATAAACCACACGAAAATCGACTAAAACATATTAATCTATTTTCTCTAAAACAGCGTAGACCCAGGGGTGATTTCATACAGGTCTTTAGATTAAAAAGGGAATTGACATAAAAAGTGACAAAATTTTCACGTTGAATACGAATCTGACAATGAATAATGGTCTAAAACTTTCATGAAGTAGATCTGATTTGGAAGTGGGTGGAAACAACTTCGCCAGCCGTGTAGTAAATGAATGAAATAAACTTCCTGCAGAGACAGTGCAATGTAGCACAGTTCAAAGTTTTAGAATTTATTTAGATAAACACTTAAGCAATATGTTGTAATGCCTGCCATTTATTCTATTTTATTTTATTTATTTATTCATCATTATTTATTTATTTCTTCTTATTATTTATCTGTTAATTTTTATTATTTATTTATTAATGATTACTATAGACTATAATTATCTATCTGTTTGTTTATTATTTATCATTATCTATCTATATATCTTATTGATTTATTTACCTATTTATATTCTATATTTTTTCCGCATCCAACTAGTTATGAATCAAAAGGTCTCTTGTCGGCATGCTCTTCCTTTTGTAATCCTTAAAAGACCGAACAGGAAAGGACACATTTTCACTGGACAGTGGTAGATGATGATGAAGTAGTACATAAGAAAACATCCAGAGAGGGGGAAGGGAAGAAAAAAGAAAAAGAAAAGAAAAAGAAAAGAAAACTAGTACTAATATAGATGGACTGACAAAAGCAAAATTAGAAAACTTAGGGCGAAACCGGTCTGAAATAAACTCGGAACTAGACCCATGTCATCTTTTTACACCGTCTTCGCGCGCGCGCGCGCGCACACACACACACACACACACACACACACACACACACACACACACACACACACACACACACACACACACACACACACACACACACACACACACACACACACACACACACACACACACGCACACACACACACACAATCTCTCTCGTGGGCGGGGAGTTGGGTGTGTGTGTGTAAGGTCACAGCATTACCCATAGATCGGTCATACGAGCTCTGAGCTCTCTCCCGAAAGGGAAATAGCTGTCGATCACGAGTCCAGCACGTGATCCAAAGACCAAGGTGAATACACACACACACACACACACACACACACACACACACACACACACACACACACACACACACACACACACACACACATTTGCAGAAGAAATCAATTGAACGCGAGATTCTAGCATGCAGAAAAAATCACACACACACACACACACACACACACACACACACACACACACACACACACACACACACACACACACACACACACACACACACACACACACACACACACACACACACACACATATATATATATATATACTGTATATATATATACATATGAATATATATACATATATATATATATATATATATATATATATATATATATATAAATATAAACATATAAATTTTCAAACACAAAACATTTATTTTGTACCCATTCTCGCATTTGTTAATATTTATCATATGTTTGTATGTATATGCATCTTTGTTATCAAGGTCTATTTCTTTATTTATTTATTCTAATTTTGGTATCCTTTTCCTTGTTTTGGTTTTCAGTTTCCGTAATAGGTTTCAAGGGACTGGTTCGAGGATTGTGTCTTTTGCTGTGTGTTTTATTAATTTCTACGTTCCAATTAATCTTTTATGGTTTAGCATAACACACTGTGTGATTAGGATCTCTTTCACGTGGACTACTTTGTCCACCAATGTTGTTTTATTTATATATTGAATGGCTGATTTATTTGTTTTACTTCTTTGATGGTACTTTTATTTTCTTGGACTTACTATGTTTTTTCTGTGTTTGGTTTTTGTTATTTAGGAATAGAGAAACGTAATGTAGTCACAAATTGGTAAAATAAGATTTTTTAATCCACTATCGAAGAAATAAGATCAGAGATACAAAAGATCCGTATATTTCGACTACTATCTGTGGTCCTCTTCAACAAATAGATGCTGAAGAGAATCACAGATAGTGATCGAAATACACGGATCTTTTGTATCTCTGATCTTATTTCTCCGATAGTGGGTTAAAAGAGTCTTATTTAGGTATGTTTATTTATTTCCGTGTCTCTGTGTTCCCTTTTCCATGTCTTGGTTTGTAGTTTGTACATTAGGATTCACTGAACTGGTGGTAGGTGATTTTGTCTTTCGCCGTTTGGTTAATTCACTTTTACGTTCCCTCCTTTTCAGTTTTTAGCTTTTTACTTGGTGGTTGCATTTCTTTCTTGTGGACATTTTGTCACCATTGTTATTTTGACTTATCTATTCATTCTTTTATTGATTAATTTATATATTTATTTAATTCTAAATGTTTTCTTTTCATTTTATTCTGGGTGACGAGTGGTGCGAAACAGTCTGACTGATTAGATATATCACTTAGGTTTTTATTCTTATTTACATATTTTCAAATTTTCAATCTTGTTTTTCTTACATTCTATTCTTATTAGGACTTATGTGTTTTTGCGAACGGGTGTCCAAACTGAATACAAGAGTATTTTTTGGAGAGTAACTGTCAACTAGGGATACCTATCGCACTGTAGCATGGAAGTCCTTGTTTTTTCGTTTATTTATCTATCTATTTATTGATCTATCTTTTTATATATCTATCTATTAATTTTACTGTCTTTTTCTGCTTTATATTATTCTGGGTGAAGGGTTGTAATGGAACAGTCTGATAGGATAGGTATGTCACCTAGGTTTTTTTTTATTTGCGGTTTTAGTTATTAGTCTTGTTTTTCTACCATATTCATATTGTGATTTGTGTAATTTTGTGAACGAGTGTATTTTCTGGAGAGTAACGGTGAACTTGGGATACCTATCTTAGTGTAAGGTGCATGCCCTTTATATTGATTTCCTTCGCTTATACTCGTACTATACATCATTGAAGACGAATCCCAACAGGGTTCGAAGCATGGGATTAAACTTCTTACGTCGAGTTTAGTGTTTGTTTTCCTCCAGTCTATACAAATACATACATACATACATACATACATACATACATACATACATACATACATACATACATACATACATACATACATACATACATACATACATACATATATATATATAATATGTATATACACACACACATATATATATATATACATATGTGTGTATATATTATATATATATATATATATATATGTTTGTATATATATATATACATATATATATATTATACTAATGACCCACTTTCGGAGAAGAATAGGTGAAAGTAAAGAGATCCGTATATTTCGATCACTATCTGTGATCCTCTTCAGCAGATGTGTTACCGAGTGGAGAGAAGCATTTATTTATATCTCTATTACTAAAAATCTGTGACCCGATCGGTTTTCCCAGTCCGTCAGAACCCGGCAGAATGCGGACACTCTGACCCCTGTCCGAGAGTAAAGGTCTATTCGATTTTTTTGGCAGGGCCCGACGTGATATCAAGGGCACGTGTACATTCAACCTGTGAAAGATGCCTGAAACTTCAGCAGTAATGAAACGAAGAAACAGCCATTTTTGGAAATGGGTTACAGAAACGAAAAAAATAACAAAACAGCACCTGTCGAAAAACAAAAAGCAAGTTTTGTTTTTAAAACGAGAACATGCCGCTAAATTTCCAACGTTATATCAAACTTGCAAGGATTTCTCCATCAAGGAATCAATAAAGTCATTTGATCGTAAATTTTTGTTGTCTTATAAATAAAAGCGATTTCGTGTCTGTCTGTCTGTCTGTCAGACTTTTTTCTCGATTCGATCGATCGACTAATTTCGATTTCGACGACTCAACCTTGAGCCGTGGACGATCATCGTTAGGCCATGGACGCTCATCGTTGAGTCATGGACGATCATCGTTGAGCCCTGAACGATCATCGTTTTGCAATGGACGATCATCGTTGAGCCGTGGACGATCATCGTTGAGTAAAGAACGATCATCGTTAAGCCATGGTGTCGAAGTTCTCAAAGCTGCCGAAGTTCTCGAAGGTGCCGAAGTTCTCGAAGGTGCCGAAGTTCTCGAAGGTGTCGAGGTTCTCGAAAGTGCCGAAATTGTCGAAGGTGCCGAAGTTCTCGAAGGTGCCGAAGTTCTCGAAGGTGCCGAAGTTCTCAAAGGTGCCAAAGTTCTCGAAGGCGCCGAAGTTCGCGAAGGCGCCGAAGTTCTCGAAAGCGCCGAAGTTCTCGAAGGCGCCGAAGTTCTAGAAGGCGCCAAAGTTGTCGAAGGTGCCGAAGTTCTCGAAAGTGCCGAAGTTCTCGAAGGTGCCGAAGTTCTCGAAGGTGTTGAAGTTCTCGAAGGTGCCGAAGTTCTCGAAAGTGCCGAAGTTCTCGAAGGTCTGGAAGGTCTCGAAGTTCTGGAAGGTCTCGAACTTCTGGAAGGTCTCGAAGATCTCGAAGTTCTTGGTGTTCGTATTTCTTCCGAGGTTGTATAAAATTTCAAGAAGCACTTTTACGCAGGCAACAACAATTTTTGTGGTAATGGTGGAAGAGGACACAGGCAATACCAGTTGTACTATTTAGAGCGTAGGTTGAAGACATTTAAAAGAAAGTACCCCAATCGTGGTCAAGGTTGCACGTTGGACACAATGCCTCTGCCCGTTTCCAGGGGCGCCGAAACGGAGAAATGATAATTCGTATTTGGACCTATACTTTTATTATGACAGAGACCAACAGTTAAAGATTAGAACTGCCCGTGTAACACGAAAGCGAAGCGAACGATCCGCGCAGCGGGTCTTGCCGAAGGCCAAGCACCCCTGGCGTAGCCAGGGCTGGCGTAAGCCAGGTGCTTGCATATACAAAAGACTGTCAGGTGAACAAATAAGGACGGGGACTCAGGTCACGTGTCCGGTGCTACGTGGACATTGGTGGATTTTGTCAGCAGTTAGTGTAGAGGGTAGCAATCTATTAACAGCTAAGGTAGTTATAAAGTCTGGTGACCATTGGCTATTGGAGATATTATAATTGTGAAAATACTTTATTAGAGAGGATTCTATGATTTTTTCTCCTAAAACTGCATTTTGATTTATAAATTATTTCAGCGTCGTCCCATTTTATGCGATGATTTTTTATTGGCAACATGCTGAAATCATACGGTAGAGTTTTCTTGCCGTCATTAGTATAAATTTACCAATTCACTACAACGTTACTTTCTTGTGATATATATA
>NC_134807.1:45752744-45762744 GCF_046742065.1 Oratosquilla oratoria
TTTCTTTTACTGATAAAACTGGATGTTTACAGCCTATCAATAAGTATTATATCCGATTTCTGTATTTCTTGACTGAATGGTGGAAAATGTACTTATCTATCCAAGACTACACTCTCTACGAAAAAAATCTTCTGAAATTCTGAAAACCTATTGAGAAGTTCACCCCGTTAAGCTCATTCATGATCTCCATGACGTCACGGGCCAGTAGTGACCAATGAAGAGCCAGGACGGTTCAAATGGGTGGAGCAACATCCGTGGGGGGAAATAGAATCGAAGTGATGTTGAGGGACAGCCATGACGCTTCAGAGGGAGAGGTTGAGAGATGGACGTGGATGTCACAGAATTAAATACAACAATTCTTTCGGTACGGTAATGTATTTAAAATTAAAATAACTTTGAATTTATTAGAATGAAATAGGTATATTGCGTCATTGCAACGTAAGGGTGAAGGAGGCATGACATGTATTGTCGTCTGGGTCTTAGGACATTAGTGTATACAGTATTAATGTATATTATTTCACAGATCAGTAACACTCTGGATTAGAAAAATAGTTATTTGTTAGATATATTATGTGGAGGAGATATCACTTGAACGGTCATGAGGAGATCCCATCAACATGATAGGATGAAAACGCGAAACGCCTGTGATGAACTTGGAGCTTCATTCTGTCATTTAACTCCAGTGATGGAAACGGTGTGGCGGGTAGAGGGGGTTACAGCGCTTACTTACCATCTCTCTCTCTTTCGCTCTCTCTCTCTCTCTCTCTCTCTCTCTCTCTCTCTCTCTCTCTCTCTCTCTCTCTCTCTCTCTCTCTCTCTCTCTATCTCTCTCTCTCTCTCTCTCTCTCTCTCTCTCTCTCTCTCTCTCTCTCTCTCTCTCTCTCTCTCTCTCTCTCTCTCTCTCTCTCTCTCTGTCTCTGAGGTTCAGTCTTCCTTCCAAAGGAGACATTATGATTTCTGGTCCTAAGTCCTAGAAACAGCCTTAGTGCACATCTAGTTTTCAAAGTCCTTTCCCATTAGTGCCACACTTATGACAACGTTTTACATGAACTCGCATTTTTCATGGCATTCATGAGGCCTCATCTACACTGCTGTTAATACCCTTTAACCGCTCCGGAATCAAAGGATTAGAAATATTACGAAAAGAATCCTCCTGTTTTTTGTACTTACATAATTTTACTTTCACTTCTCTTCTTCCACACACGTCCCCAATCTTTATCCGAAAATTGTAGCCTTTTACGACTGCCTTCTACAAACACAACGTCATCTATAAAAAATTTCAGTAAAATAAATTTAAACTGCAATTGATAAATGAACGTTTGGGGAAAAATTCAAAGTAATTAAACAGCGATTAGTAAGTTTTGGAAATTAAATCTACTGTTGAGACATTTTTTTTCGCTCTACAGCACAGGCATATTAGAAAAAAAACAACAACGAAAGAACGACCATTTGATTTGCAACAACAGCAGAAGGAAACGATCTGCATAACTAAGCTCAGTTATATGTACTATGCCTTACGCCCCTATATGGTCCTGGTATTTATTTGGTCTTAGTAAGGCTCGTGTGCTTGTTTAATCCCTTCAACCCTTATATGTATCCTCGACATTTTTGTTCTGTCTGATGCAAGACGCTTTCCTTTTCCCGGTGGTGGCCTTCCTTGAAAATTCAGTTCGAGATTCGCACCAGCTCATTTCATTCAGTCGAGAGACAACTCTACCGTGTCTGCTGTTTATAGTTACCACTTGAACGCACTTAGAAAATTGTGAGAAGGAGAGGATGGGGCTGTCCTTTCTCCTCTACAGCTTTCAGGAAAGGAAGACTGAAGAGGACAGACAGATTGATTCTAGAAAAAAATGACAGCATCTCTAACTCTTCTAACCTAATGCATTTCGTTGCCGATAACCAGCTCTTCTATCCTTGGGGACAATATCGCGCCATAGAGACACGGAGGTGGCAAAGGAGAGCCTGAAGGAGGTTGACAGGAAAAAGAAAATCTAGCAAAAGTTAAAAGCACTCAACATTCTCCTTTGAATGGAGATTAGTTTTCAATAATAAAACAATGCTGCACAACTTTAGGCTGTAGGGGCGTCACTAAAGTTTCTAAAGCATAAAACTTATGTAATTACAGGCTCTAAACATCTCTGCATTAATTATAAATATAATGGTGAAATGTATTGTCAATATGGATAAGAATCGTAATTAAGATGATAAAACAAAATAGGATATGGTACACTAATGGATAGAAGAAGAAGAAGAAGAAGAAGAAGAAGAAGAAGAAGAAGAAGAAGAAGAAGAAGAAGAAGAAGAAGAAGAAGAAGAAGAAGAAGATAAAGAAGAAGAAGAAAAAGAAAAAGAAGAAGAAGAAGAAGAAGAAGAAGAAGAAGAAGAAGAAGAAGAAGAAGAAGAAGAAGATAAAGAAGAAGAAGAAAAAGAAAAAGAAGAAGAAGAAGAAGAAGAAGAAGAAGAAAAAGAAGAATATGAAGAAGAAGAAGAATGAAATACAAGAAACCAAAGTAGAAATGTTGATATAAACCCTTTCACCGAACAGAATAGTTCGGCGTCATTTGGAATATATACCAATGGCATTTGGAATACTGACCAATACCAGCTTTACCTAACAAAACAAATCTGAACTATAACCTCACTTTCTCTCTCACCCCCCTCCTCTCTCTCTCTTCCCTTTTGAAATAAGAAAAGAAGACACATATTGTTCCATTCGTATGCCTCCGCATGCGCGCTTATGGTCACATTGTATGTCAAAACACAGCGGCTGCGACCGTCGGCATTTGAAGTCCAGCCTGAACATCTTCAAGACGGTGACAGTGACATGCTTCCTCAATGTTATTCTTGCCGAAAACAAATTATGTGAAGCAGAGGCCAAAAACTCCTGTCCGAAAGGGGTCTCGATCGACAGATGTATAGTTCAAACCGGAGAACATCCATCAGCTGTGTCAAAGATAGTTTTTGTTAAACGAGGTAATAGTTCATGTTACCGCCTTGAATGGTTGATACGGCGAGTCGCCTTATCCCAGCCGGGCACAGCGCGCGCGCCCCGTGGCGGGCCTGATAAGATCCTGTCATTGGGGTGTGGACCCGCGGGTGGTGGTATGGGTCTGGTATGGGTATCTCGAAGGTATCTCGATGGTATGTCGCCAGCTGGGAGGGAAGAACTCGGGGTTATGAGCTCACAGCTGGTCGAGGTGAATGGAGGATCCTTCGACGGGTAGGGAATCTCGTCGAAGATGTTTTCATCTAAGACGCCAACAGACAACGAGGCTTTCTTGGTGTGGTTATGATACGAGTTATGATATGGCTTTGGATGATGTGTGAAGAAACGTTTTACTCGTTGTTACAATCTTTATAAAGACAACTCAGAATCTAAAGTTCGACGACACTTATGTTATTCCTCAATGCAAATAGATGTCACCTTAATCACATTCTGGCTATACTGCAAACATGTCTGGTGATTAGTATGACATGCAAATAGAACAATGAATAAATTAACTTCAGATAAGGCTACATCAAGGATATCGAAAAAATGTTGTGGCGTATCACGTTGTGATCCCTTCATTACAGCGTTTATGTTTTCGGTGCTCCTCATGTACTCCTGTGAACTGTTATCTAAGACATTTATCTTTATATTGTTGACTTTAATATCGCAAAAACCAGCAGGTCTCTTGGTATTTGCTGCTTTGGCGTAATCACGGCAAAGGTAACGTCTTGGGGCTGGAGTGGTGGCAGCGTGTGTGGTGTTAGACTATGTGGTTCAAGTAACTGGGTTATCTATTCAAGTGAAAGTGGTGTACTGGGGACAAGAACGTCGAATGTGAAGTGATGATATCCGTGTTAGCGGGAGTCCCGATTTGTGGGGAAGATATCTGGGTGGGAGAGGGAGAAGTAGGGAGGGAAGGAGGGAGGTGGATTGGTAGATGGGTGGGTAGGGGAGTAGGTAGGTTTGTGTATGAAGGGCGGGGGAGAGATTCATCATGATCCTTGATCATGTGTTAGGCTCATGATCGATAGTTTTTATTCTTTAGGATGAGAGCTCGGAACTTTTATAAATACCATTCCATCTCTGCACAAGATATCCCCACGGACCAGAGTCGCACATTTTTTTTTTTTTTTTTTTTTTTTTTTTTTTTTTTTAAGATTGGAGACTTTGAAGACTTAGCTCTCCCCGAAAAAGAATGCTGGTCACTTTTAATTTTTGTCCCTTCATTCTACTACCTTCCTCGAACCTCTCCTTTACCGCCTTTTCGGCGCGATATTGTTCCCAAAGACAGAAACACTGGTACGAAATACCAAAGTACTCTACGGAAGATAACTGATTCTAATTGAGTAACTACTTTGGGCATACCAGTGATGTCATTGACAGGCAGGCATGTGCGTGCACTGCTCAACCCCCGCACACGATTCCACCATGCTCAAACGAAACCATATGTGCGAACTGAGGAAAGAACCTTGCGGCGTCATCTTAACTTTGTACGGCATAGCTCTTTGAACGTGAAATCCTCTGCCTCCGACACTTTGAAGACATTGTTTTCCAAGAGGATTAAGTCTGATTCAGATACATGGTGGTCTACCCTGGAACTACCTATGCAGAGGCTATGTGGTCCAGACCGACCCTCTTCCAGAGCTCCCATCCTAACATTCTCAACAAACGTAGCCCCAAACCCTGGACAAATATTCACCATTCAACCCCGATTCCTTCCAGTCCTTCCTACCAACCGTACAGCAAACTCTAACTTCTCCTTCTCCACCGCCACATTTCTACTCACAACCCTTTCCTCGCTGTTCAAGGAAGAAAACCAATCTCCACCCGGCACACTGGAGCATAAACACAACATAGAACAGTCACACCTATCTTCTCTTCCACAGAAGCAGCCTCAGAGCAAATATAAAAAGTAATACCTTATGTATCCCTTTTCCTTTCCACATATGCACTATACACCTGGGTTCGAATCCCGCCCAGGGCTGAAATAATTTCAGTATCGCTGCGCTGCGAGTTGGATGTGTGTGTGCGTTTAAAGTCACAGCATTGCCCATAGATCGGTCATACATGAACTCTGAGCTTTGTTCCGGGAGGGAAATAGCTGTCGATCACGAGTCCAACACCTGAACCAAGACCATGGTGAATCACACACGCACCACACACACACACACACACACACGCGCGCGCGCGCATACATACATACATACACACACACACGCACACAATACACACACACACATACACATGCACACCACACACACATACACACACACAAACACACACACACACACACATACACACCCACCCACCCACAATACACACACACACACACACACACACACACACACACACACACACATACACACCCACCCACCCACAATACACACACACACACACACACACACACACACACACACACACACATATATGCCGGCTCGACGGCGCCGTGTTAGCCTTCGTACCTGCTAACTCAGCGGTCTGATTTCGAATCCCTCTCAGGGTTGAAATAATTTTAGTATCGCTGCGCTGCGAGCCGTTACTTCAACTATCGTGGGCGGGGAGTTGGTGTGTGTGTGTGTGTGTGTTTACCTAGTTGTATTTTACGGGATGAGAGCTATGCTCGTAGTGATCCGTTTTCGTATCTCTCCACATCCAGTTTATTCTTAAAATCGTGTATAGTTTTGACATAAATCACTGTACAGTATGTGAGAAGCTATTTTTTCAGGTCTCTTCTGTAGTTGTCTTTCTTTAGTTTCTTTTTGTGTCCTCTTGTTTCTCTTTTGTCCCACTTTAATAAGTCGTCTCTATCGAGAATTTCCAACCCTTTCATAATTCTGTAAATGGTCAACAAATCACCTCTTTCTCTTCTCTGTTCCAGTGTTGACAGATGTAATTTCTCCAATCTTTGTTCATATGTCAAATTTGACAGTGTAGGTGCCATTTTTGTCGCTGCTCTTTGGATTCTTTCTAATTTTCTTATGTTCTTCTTTGTGCTAGGTGCCCACAGTGTTGCAGCATATTCTAGTTTAGGTCTTATCAGTGTAACAACTATTTTTTTTACCATCTCCTCATCTATGTAGTCGAAGGCCACTTTCATTGATCTTAATAAGTTATAAGTCTCTCCAAATAATTTATTGACATGTTTATCAGGTGTCAAGTCACTTGAGATGATTACTCCCAGGTCCCTTTCTGAATCGACTTTTTTGACTTCTTTGTTTCCAATTTTATATTGACTCGATACTCTGTTTTTGCTTTTTCCAAATTCCATTATGCTACATTTTTTAATGTTGAAGTTCATCTCACATCTCTGACTCCATTCCCATATTTTGTTTAGATCTTCTTGCTGTGATCTGCAATCTTCTTCTGTTCTTACTTTCTTTAGTGATTTGGCATCGTCAGCAAAGAAGTTCATGTAACCATTCACTCTCTCATCCATATCATTTATATATATGGCAAACATTAAAGGAGTCAATACAGAGCCTTGCGGGACGCCACTTTTCACATCTTCCCAGTTCGAATTTTTGTCTCTAAGTACCATTCTCATTTTTCTCCCAGTTAAGAAATCCTTCATCCATTCCAGCACCTTACCATGTATTCCTCCTATTATTTAAATTTTTCTTATTAATTTTTTATGTGGTATTTTGTCGAATGCCTTCTGCAAATCCAAGACGGCGCAGTCTGTATTATCTCAATTAATCTCGAGTAAAATCAGATTAGGTTTGTGGTGCACGATCTTCCACTTCTAAAGCCAAATTGTTTAAGGTTTATTATTTTCTTTTCTTTCAAATGTTTGGCCCAATTGTTTCTGATGACTTTTTCGCATATTTTTGCTACTGTGTTTGCAAGGGATACCGGTCTGAAGTTTGTAGGATCTTCCCTATCTCCTCCTTTATACAGTATATTGGTACTATGTTTGCAACTTTCCATTCTTGCTGTACCTTTCCTTCTTTGAGTGAGAAGTCTAGTGAGAAGTAAATGACAATAAGTGTGCGTGCGTGCGTGTGTGTGTGTGTGTTTGTGTGAGGTCACGGCATTACCCATAGATCGGTCACACATGTTGATTACGAGTCCAACACGTGATCCAAGACCATGTTGAATTACACATGTATGTATGTATGCATATATATATATATATATATATGTATATATATATATGTATATATATATATATGTATATATATATATGTATATATATATATATATGTATATATATATATGTATATATATATTTATATATATATGTATATTTATATATATATATGTATACATATGTATATTTGTATGTGTGTGCACAAACAGAACAATGAAATGGTGATTGGATAGCTACATCATAAAGGATAGAAGACAAACTATGGTAAATGTAACCCAACCTGAGCCCTTTGCCGTGACCCTCCATTACTGATACATTTAGCGATGACCTGCGCATAGCTATTTGTTTCACTGATATTCTTGTCCGTTATCTATTTATGGAATACATATATATATAGATATATATATTGTAAGGGGAGAAGCGTAAACACCAGACTCAAAGTGGGAAGTTTAATACCCGACGTTTCGGTCCTGGTCCTAGGACCGTCTTCAGGGGTGTGAAAATGTACAGTGTTCAAATGAGGTATTATATTGCCCCTGATTGGAATTGGGAGAGGTATTCCGCAGTGCCGAAGCTGTCCGGGTCCCCCCTCCTCTTCCAGTCGCTCCGATTACCGGACGACTGGACCACCTTACATACCCAATTGTGCATACATCTAATTTACAAAGAATAAATGCAATATAATAAAATAAAATACAATAAAGTACAATACAATACAATAAAATGCAATAAAAAGAATAAAATAAGATAAAATAAAATAGATTAAAATAAAATAAAATAAAATAAAATGCCACTTGTGCAACAATTGAAAGTGCACACGCACTTGCACGCGGAGGAAATAAATACAATAAACTAAAATACAACAAAGTGAAATAAAGTACAATAAAACAATGCAATAAAATGAAATGAAATAAAATGATACTTATGCGACAGTTGAAAGTGCACTACGCACTTGCAGGCAAAGGAAATAAATTAAAACTTGATCACCCACACTGTGACTTTTGTTCACCTTGTCCTCTCTCTTTCACGTAGTTTAAAATGGGTATTAAACTTCCCACTTTGAGTCTGGTGTTTACGCTTCTCCCCTTACAACATGGATCCCAGACTCCAGATCTTCGCGCGCGCGCACACACACACACACACACACACACACACACACACACACACACACACACACACACACACACACACACACACACACACACACACACACACACACACACACACACACACACACACACACACACACACACACACACACACACACACACACACACACACACACACACACACACACATATATATTTCCATAACACGACTGTATGGTGTGAATGGCTTAAGATTTGAGGGAACGTGGTTAATGCGATGGTGCCGCCTGAGGTGTCCTTGACCTGGACACAGTTGGCAGGTCGGGTCATTCACATATCCGCCCCCATGATATGTAGCGAGTCCCCCTTATGTGATGGGATGATCTGGCAACAACGCAGACCCCTGGGGTTCCACCCGGCCACGCCCAAAGGCTCAAGTTAAAATTCCTTTACGATAGTAGATACTGATAAGCTAATGTGTCGTAACACATAAAAGACAATTTAGGGAACAATATGAGGAGAAATGTACCGAAGAAATGTATTTGCTTGTGCACAAATGTCTCTGTGTTCCACGGCACCAGGCTTTTCTTAATGGAAGCTCTGCCTGAACCAGGCGTATGTACAGTTGAAAAAAAAACTTCGACGTTTTCTCACCCTAAATTGGCGTTGAAAGGGTTCTGATTTACTTATCATTATGTAATCATCTTAGGAACAGAAGTAAACAAGATTATGTTTATTCTTAAAGATATAATACGAAAATTGTCTTATTTTCGTTGCCAGATCACAAGATCTTACACCGACAAGTGTCGAGAAAGTTATTTTGTCAATTACAGGGGAAAATTTCGACGAGAGAAAAAAGTACAAGAGACGCTGAGAGTAGGCGGAAAGAGGAAAGGGAGAAGGATGAAGATGAGGATGAGAATGCGGATGAAAAGGGAAAGGAGGATGAGATAAGTGGATGAATCCTCAGCGTCTCTTGACCGAAAGCGTGGCCGACTCGCGCTGTTCGGGTGACACTTATGACTGATAACCCGTGTCCAGATAGCTCCGATAATAGATAAGTCTTTAACACGACATTGATGAAGTCGTAAGTGGCCTGAGTGTCCTGTTGGGGGTGATAGAGGGGCGGGGAGGAGGGAGGAAGAGGGAGGAGGAGGGAGGGATAGGGAGGAGAAGGGAGGAGGAGGAGGAGGAGGAGGAGGAGGAGGAGGAGGAGGAGGAGGAGGAGGAGGAAGAGGGGTCTGACGTGCTCGGAGACTTCGATGTTATTGTTGTCGTTGTTGTTCTGGAAGAAGAGGAAGAAGGAGAAAGAGAAGAAAGGAGGAGGAAGATTAGGAGTAGGAGGAAGAGGGGCTAACGTGCCCGGAGACTTGAATGCTATTGTTGTTGTTGATCTGGAAGAAGAAGAGGAAGAGAAGGAAGAGGGAGAAGGAGGGGAGGAGGAGGAGGAGGAGGAGGACGTTATTATTGTTGTTGTTCTGGGAGAAGGGGAAGAGGAGGAGGAGTGGGTGGATATTTGAGAGACTATTGTCTTCTAACTGTAAGATGGTGAACTGACAAGAGGACGAGAGGGGGGAACGAACAAGGCAGGGGTGAAGTAGGAGGAAGGGAGGGGAAAGTAAGAGGAAGAAGGGAGAATAGTCTGAGTAAGGAGAAGAATAGTGGGAGGAAGAGGACGGGATGTATTAAGAGCTGAAGTGGCCAAGTTGAAAGGAGGAGGGGGAATAAGAAAAGGATGAAAAGAAGAAGAATTAAGAAGAGAAAGAGGAGAAAAGAGGAGAAGAATGAAAAAGAGAAGGAGAGGGAGGAGGAGAGAAATGAGGTGGTGGA
>NC_134807.1:45772744-45775244 GCF_046742065.1 Oratosquilla oratoria
AGGCGACCGATACCCCAAACTCAGTGGCGATCTGGAACCTAACAAGGGCGTCACCGTGGGGAAGAGGGTTAGCTTAACCCAGCTTAATCCTCGAATCTCCCAGTTAACTGAAGACCCATAAGGGATCATGGAGAATACAAAGTATGACGTATGTCACTCACAGGGAAAAAGGCGGGCCACGAGAGCTCTAGCCCCGTCATCTCGGAGGCCTTCTCCGTCGGATGAAATCGTCTTAAGCTGGGGAGCATAGGGTACAGAAAGTTTGTCACGATGTTGAGGGAGAGTAGGAACCTCCCTGGACTACATCTTCCTTCCTTCCAGGCTGAGGAAAGCTTGCGCATTTCCAGCGACTTCCAGGAGGAGGAAGGGGATTGCGTGGAAATTAACGTAGACTGGCTTGATCTACTCAATCTCGTGGAAGGACGTTGCCCTCTCCTCCCACTTTCTGCAAAAACAGGTTGGTCAACCCACAGTGTGGGTAAGTCTTGACATTAAAAGAAATGTATGGGATTATGTGCTCTTGTGTGTACGTGCATGTGCATGTCTGGTTTTATTCGCTTGTGTATGTTTATGTGCATGTGTATGAGTGTGTGTGTGTATATGTGTGTGCATGTTTGTTTGTATGCGTATATGTGTGTGTGTGAATGAGTATGTGTTTATGTGTGTGTGTTTATGTACGCGTGCGCGAGTGTACATGCACACATGTGCGTGCGTGCATGTATGCACATATGCACCATCACCTACCTGAGAGCCACATAAGCTCAAATGTTCAGACAGGCCAGGAGACTCGCTTTGTTCGCGGATTTAATACTCTTTTATCCCGCAAGAGGAATTCAACGCATTTGCATGACCTCTGATCCCATTCCCCAACCAATTCCACCATTCCGTTTATGTAAAAAGGTGAGAGAGGACGTAAGACACGGAATACAAACTTAACCACTTAAATAAATCCATACTCCCTGGGCAAAGTCAAAATGTGGGAATATTTTTATAGTACGATGAATCAATAAATAAAGGATTGAGTCGTCCAAGGAGTATTTTAATTGGGAGGATTGGTGCATAAAGACACTCTACAACCTAGGCCTGATTGGAACTGGCACAGTTAACAGCACGCCATGGCAAGACAAGACAGGGCACGCCAACAACAATGAACTCCTACGAAGTGAAAATCACAAGAACTGGATGCACATTTTACGAGGAGGTTATGACCCGATTAGGGAGACATAGAACAAAATTTAATAAAGTGAGGTAATGGGTACAAGGGAACATTATATTGACATCATTGAAACAATTGATATACTTTGTTCCCTCAGTACACTGGCGAGCTGTGATAAGAAGAGATAAGGTCTTCCCTACCGGAGTCCACTTGCTTAGCGTGTCATCACAGAAACTACATAAGAAACCAGGGCATCGAGAAGGACAACTACCCTCATACCTTCCTCCACCTTCAACTGATGGGTCTATTTGAAAATTCTGATCTGGCAACCTTAGACATCTAGATACCACGTGGACTTGGAGCGAGCACTGCATCGACCATGTGACGCACGTCTTCCTAAGGACTTACGTACACACGCCACCGCTCACACGACCCTACACTGGCCCCATCTTGTCCTTGAACGGAAGGACAAGACCTTCCGCCCCTCTATTTCCGACAAGCCAGAGTGGGTCTCCGTCGACTGCCGAAAACCGGCCTACCTCGACGCCAGCAAGACTCTGCCCATCCAATTATCACGTGCAGGACGCCCTCTGAAGCCAAGACATTTCTAAAGAGAAAGTACTGTAGATACCACGTAGAATTAGAGCGCGCATTGTAACGGTCACGTGGGCGCAATCTGACATGTACATCTGTCCTTACTACATGGTCCCTGCGTGACCCAAGGCTGACCTAATTATGTATAATCATGGATCACGAGAAACTGCCCGAGGCTTCGGGCCGCATGCAAAATCATGTATCATCATGACAGCCCATCTCATCTCCACCTCCCCCACTGGTGTTTATCTCTAACACCATTGATCACATTAGACCTCGTCAACTTGATTTCCCTCCATCTACATGATCTCCATTCCAGATGAAGTCGGAAGCCGATATTAGTCAGAAAAACACCATTTTTGGATGAACCCCTTACTAAACTCCCATTCAACCCGTTAGAAACTAGAAATCAGTTCCTACATCGGGTCACTCCCCTGGTAAAAAAAAAAAAAATAAATAAGTGAATGAATAAACAAATAAACAAACAGATATACAAATAAATAAACTTAATTAAAATAAGATAAAATAAATAGATAAAACATGAAATAAATTAAATAAATATATAGTTAAATGAATAAACAAATACATAGATAAATAGAATCAGTTTAGTTCTAACCTTACAAAGGACAGGCTCAATTACCCCCTTTCCTTCTCACCGTAGTCATAAGAACATAAGAACATAAGAATGAAAGGAGACTGCAAGAGACCATAAGGCCTACACTAGGCAGCTCCGTATCCATCACCACCTGT
>NC_134807.1:45790244-45800244 GCF_046742065.1 Oratosquilla oratoria
GAGACAGAGTGAGAAACAGAGATAGCCGGGTGGAGGGGATAGAGAAAGTATATATGGTTGGGGGAGAAATGAAGGAAGAGAGATTTGGAAGAGAGAAAGAAAGAGAAAAATAAAGAGAGAGAGAGAGAAAGAGAAAAACAGAGAGAGAGAGAGAGAGAGAGAGAGAGAGAGAGAGAGAGAGAGAGAGAGAGAGAGAGAGAGAGAGAGAGAGAGAGAGAGAGAGAGAGAGAGAGAGAGAGAGAGAGAGAGAGAGAGATACATATATATATATATATATATATATATATATATATATATATATATATATATATATATATACACATGTATATATATATATATACATTTATATATACATGTATATATATCTATATATCTATCTATCTATATACATATATATATATATATATATATATATATATGTATATATATAGAGAGAGAGAGAGAGAGAGAGATCGCGAGGGGGACAGAGAGAGACAGAGGGAGAAAAAGGTAGAGATAAATAGAAAGAGGTGGAGGGGGGAGGCCGAGAGGATTAAGGCGTTGTCTCTTTCAGCGAAGGTCGAAAAGATGGTGGTTCGAACCCTACCACCGTCGAAGTTGAACCAAAGTAATGGTTAATTAAATTTTACACTACAAAGTCCCCTGCATATATATATATATATATATATATATATATATATATATATATATATATATATATATATATGTATATATATATATATATATATATATATATATATGTATATATATGTATATATATGTATATATATGTATATATATATATATATTTATATTTATATATATATATATATATATTTCCATATCTTTCCCACAACCATCTCCTTCTCTCTTATTCCCTCTCTTCCTCTCTCTTCTTTTCTCCTTTTCCATCTATCGCTCCCTGGACTCGCCGCTAGAGGGACAACGCAAGCAGACGTGTAGAGAGAGCTCTATCGATTTCGGAAAAATTCCAGAATTTACGCTGTAACCGCCCACCAGCAGTCGCAGAGGATATAAAGGTACAGTTCATACCCAGATAAAATTTGGGAATCCGTTCTGCTTGGACTTAGGCTGTAGAATTGGGAAAAGTTCAGTCCTACCTGGCCAAACAATCCCTGTCAGGGGTTGCCATTGTTGCGCATGCGTACTGGTGCTGGTGTGACGTAGATATGTCACATCAATCACCACAGTAATTTTACGTCACACCCTTGAGCCCAATCTGCCTACCTAACAAGGTAGGCAGCATGGAGCCTTCTGGCCCAATCTCCCTCGAGGCCATTGAGGCCGACCTAGCATTGAGCGATGAGGATGAGATGAGTGAGGAAGACAGTCACTGGCCACGGCTACCTAGACACGAACTCCGTAACCCATTAGCTCCAATGTCTGCGCTAGACATGTCACGCCCCACAACTACTCCCAAACGTTCCATAACCCACACCTCGGACAGCAATAGTGCGCCTTCTTCCCCTGCTGCCAAATCCTCAAAACGATTTGAGACATCTACTGCCCAGGGCAGCATATCTACATCAGACCACAGCGATCCACGCCCCGTAGCACAGGAGGCACCCACAAGGGGGACCTCATCGCTGCGTGACCCTCCATCCCCAGCATTTGCTCCCAGGGCTGACTATATCAAATTCCGGTTCAAGACTAACCCCTCAGTGGACATAAAACTTCGATGGCTGAATGAAATAAACAAAGCCTTCAAACTTGACCGTAAACTAGCTGAGGTGAAGATGGCAGCAATTACATCTCAGTTTGTTTACATCTCTTGTAACCGCACAGATATTGACAACAGTGTTACGAAAGGAGAGGTACAGTCCATCTACCTTGAGGTTCAGGACTCGCAGGAAAGGCCTCACAAATATCCCACATACCTCTTAACACGTTACCCGGTCAATATTGAACCAGCCTTGGCCAAAGAGCTGCCGGGCACCCACTCAGTCAGAAGATTCCACCATAATGGCACACCCATCAACCGCCTGGTAGTGACTTGGAGCCTTATAGAGCCACCACCACCGAGTGTCTACTTCAGCTTCCTTCCATGCCTACCACCCTGTGAACTTCATAGGGTGAAAGACGAACAGCCATGGTGTTACCGGTGCTGGGGCATCGGTCATATCTCACGGTATTGCGCTGCGACCGAACGGTGTGCATGGTGGTCGGGCCCTCATGACTCCCGCACTTGTTCACACCGCGCCCCTCCACCAACTGCTGTTACCTCTGACTCGGCTTCATCACAATCCCAGCCTCCCCCACCAGACACCTCGTGCTGGAAATGTCCACGATGTCATCAGACAGGGGTCAACGCCTGGCATGGTTGTGGAAAGCGTCAGCAAATCACCAATACACCGGTTGTTAAACACACGGGTCACAGTGAGTCACCACCACCTCCTCCCTCCGTCGGTAACCTCCACTCTACTTCTACTGCTTCCTCGGACTCTAAGCAAGTAGCTGCACTTCGCGATGCAGTGGCAGCCCTTAAGACTCGGGTCGCGACAATGACCGCACGTTTCGATGCAATCGAAACGTGTCTGGATAGTTTGGTTAAAAAACAGGCCACATGTGAGGTGACACTGAACTCGTTGGTTGAATCACAACAGGTAATTATTAACACCATTAGCACCATCACGGAGAAGATGGATTTTATTGCTGCTAGATTCGGCAATCTAATTGCAACCCCACACAGGGAGTCTCCCCTACGTGACACAACACCCAGTGACCCCCCCCCACCACCACCACTACCCCCCACACCACCACTGCCGGCCGAACCACCACCGTTGCTCATACCTCCACAACCGCCCGAACCACCACTTCTTCATCACTTGGTCGCCGATACCATAGAACTAAAATTCAATAATCAAATGAAGCTACACGTCATCTCATGGAACGCCTGCGGTATCACAAACTGGGCCAAACGTACAGCACTTAAAGGGTACGTGCACTGTCACCACCCAGACATTATCTTCATACAGTAAGCATTTATAGGCCTCGCTCCACCAAACAGGGATGCACCTTTGCTCAACCAATACGTATCGTATGTACATCAGATCCGAAACGGATTAATTACGTATGTCCACACCATCGTCCAGCATCGCTTTCTTCAAAATTCTATTGACAATAACACGACTTATCAGCTTCTAGAGGTAACAGTTGGCTCCGGTACCATAAGGTTATGCAATGTGTACGTTGCACCGAACGGCCTGAATCCAGCTATACTTCCACCCCCCACCACCCACGGTATGATTTATCTAGGAGATTTTAATAGTCGACACCCTGCTCTAGGAGATCTCACAGGCATTATAAATCGCAACGGGACTCGACTTCTGGAATGCATTCAACGCAACAGGCTAACTCGCTGGGACACGGCTGGCGCCACGCATGCTCGAGGTGGTACCTTGGGTCACGTCCTTACGTTTGGATTGGTGGCCTCCCAAGTCCGGTGTTCAACGATACTGACACTATTCTTCGACCACGTAGCACTCGGTGTCCAATACACCCTTTCTACCACGCCATCCCCAGTGCACACCCGTACACGCATCGTACTCCAACCTAAGTACTGTCCCACATATATTTCATACATGACAAACCTCCTACCCACATTTAACCACCACTGTCCTGAACAGTTATATTCCTCCCTCGTTAACGCCACACATACTTTCTACACCTAATACGTCAAAAAGCCACACATCACACGTCATCCGAATACACACACTTGGACACTAGACAACCACATCGTTCAGGCGGAGAGGAAAGCGATGGAGGATGGCCTTGCCTTTCAGAAAAGACCAAGTCCAGAAACTCTACACCAGTATCAACTATCAAGAGATGAGTTGGTTGCTCTACAGCGTTGTGTTCAAACGGATTCCTGGAAAAAACTAACGTACAGCATTAACCATCAAACGAGCGTTGGTACCATGTGGCACCTCATCAACAAGGTGTTGAAGAAAAAACATCACAGTGCCCTCCATCATAGTCCTACACAGTTTGCACAAAACCTTGTTGATGCTTGGTCAGCTCAGGCACGAACCAGCAACCTCCCACCATACATACACGACGCTCTCTCCACCCACAAAAACTATCGTGCACTCCGACTAGCCTCTGCCTTGCTGAAGACCGATGAAGAAGATGAGGAGATAACCGAACAAGAGCTGCGAAGAGCCCTCGCCAAGGGTAAGGCGACAGCTCCTGGCGATGATGGCATCACCTACGCCGTCCTCCGAGTACTCCTGGACGTACCTGGTAACCCCCTCCTCCAGCTGTATAATCTCTGCTACAACCTGGGATATGTACCACGGGACTGGACTTGCAGCACGATAGTACCGATTCCTAAACCTGGCACTGACAAATTCCGACCTGTATCTCTCACCTCTTATTTCTGTAAAGTATTGGAACGCATTCTTCTATCACGTCTGATGTTCCGGATACAAGATAAGCTCTCGCCCCGACTGTATGGCTTCCTGCCCCAGAGGAACACACCACTGCCTCATGGAACTCTACACACCCCTCTGTCCCACCAGTGTAGTGGCTTTCATTGATTTGAAAAGCGCATTCGACATCGCCTACAGGGACATTATCCTCGACCAGCTTGTTGACTTTGGCATCAAAGGAAATTTACTGAGGTGGATAAGAGGATACCTGCGGAACAGGAACTCACGTGTATTGTTTAAGGGAGCGTACAGCCATACCAGAGAGTTTGAACTCGGTACTCCACAAGGAGGAGGACTCAGTCCATTTTTATTTAACATCCTTATGCATCGCTTTCTCTCTCTGCTTCCTGACATCAACGGTACAACAATCACTTGCTATGCAGACGACATATGCATTCATTCAAGATCACCACAAGACATGCAACGTTTCCTTCAATCCTTTCATTTGTCATCCTCCTCATGCGGGCTGGTCATCTCACCAGAAAAGAGCAGAATTTTATCTTTTCGCCCAGCAAGAACTTTGCCAGAATTCACTATTGGCAACACCATCTTGCCATTGTGCTCAAAGTACCTTTACCTGGGGGCACCAGTTCGTATCACACCTTCCATCCCAGCAAGACAACGCGTACATCCAATTGTCCAAGACCTGCTAACCCGGCTACAGAGACGACTGACTCCTCTTAGGTGGTTAACCAACAATATTGTTGGAGTGTCCATCCCTGTCGCCAGAACTATATACATCACGTTCATTCGACCAGTGGTAGATTACCTCTCTCCCGCACTTAGTCAGCTTTCCAAAACTACTTTGCAACCACTTGAAAAATTCCAAAACCAGGCAATGAGGCTCATCTTAGGCTGCCCTACCTCAACCAGGATCGTCAGTATGCAGCAAGAACTTCGTCTACCACCAATTGTAGAGAGAATATACTCAAATGTTACCTGCTTCACTATCAAGTGCCTGCACTACCCCCACATATCTCCCCACTTTTGTCACACAATCCAGACCTCGATTGATTTGACAGAGCCTCGACCTCAGCTTCGTCCCGGTGGCCGCTCACTGGTCCTTAACATCATCTCAAACATTCGGAGGCTTAACATAAAATTTCTAACAGAGAACGAGGACCCTGGCCTCCCACCTTGGCAGACACCCATGCCAACAGTCACCTATACTCCAACTACCAAGTCCGACCTACCACAGCTCCAGAAACAACTAGCCTTAGAAACTATCGCCGGTCTGTCATCTTCTCTAAATGCGGCCCATCATCTCTTCACTGACGGTTCTTTGCAGGAGGACGGTAGTGCTGGATGTGCTGTGTATTCCCCCAGCATAGAGCCACCACTAGGGGGCTGGGCAGGCCGTCGACTCCCTAATTCGTCAAGCTCCACGTATTGTGAGTTGCATGGGCTCCTGGACGCTGTTACTTTGCTGACACGGACTGGAGAAAACGGCTTGATCATCTGCGACTCTCAGTCAGCCCTCCGCGCGCTCTCATCTACCAAGCCTGAACACCAACAAGTGGTAACACAAATAATGCCACAACTGGCCACAACTCACGAAAACTCACAGATGGCACACTTCCTGTGGATTCCATCCCATATTGAACTCCTAGACAATGACACCGCTGATCGGCTAGCAAGGACAGCTTGTAGTATGGATCCACCAGCTGCCACTTCTACTACTGCCTTCCTACCTTCTTACAAGCGAATGGTAAGACAAGCTGCCTGCTCCCCTACTCGCCACCGTAGCAATGCTGAGAGGGCTACAAGTGTATCCATCCAACACTACGAGAATTTTCTTCCTCTTCCCTATAAGTATAGACGTAATGGACTTATTGTGAGAAGACACAATGTTGTGAGTGCCCGACTCAGGCTCGGCTACAGACCAGTGTGGCAAGTGGGTGAGACCGAAGGTGTACCGAGGTACTCTTCGTGCAGGCTGTGCGACACCCCTAATGCCAACAGTCTAGAGCACTACTGCATTGATTGCCCCACGATAGCCCCTTTAATACCTCATCGACAATCAGTTCTTGATGTCTGTAAATATTTGCTTGAAGGTGATAAATTAGAATTAATCCTATTGCAACACCCTCACTTTGGTGGGTGTTAAACTGTACATAAATAAATCAGTCAGTTATGATTCGGAAATGTTTTAAGTATCACTAATAATCTGTATATAGTCATCTTTTGCACTAGGTTTGTTGTTCCCTGGACATAATAACAAGGAATGTCTGTAGTATAGATCTGCCAGCTGCTACTACTATTGCCCTATTACAAATGGATGGTACGATAAGCCACCTACTTCCCTACACGTCACCGTGGTAATGCTGAGAGGACTTCAAGTGTAACCATCCAACACCACAAGAACGTCCTTCCACTTCCACATGCATACAGACGCAGCGAACTTCTGGTGAGACGACACAATGTTATGCGTGCCCGACGCAAACCCGGCTACCGCACGGTGTAGACGAGTGAGACCAGACAGGTGCCGAGGTACACATCGTGCAGGCTGCGCTACACCCTATATGCCAACAACTTTGATACCTCATCGACAATTACTTATTAATATATGTAAATATTTGCCAGAAGGTGATCACTGTATATATTTTTTGTATCACCCGCACTAGTGGGTGATAAACTACAAATAATTCCTTCAGTTATGATTCGAGAGTGTCCTGTGTGTCACTAGTACTCTGTACATAGCTACACTTTTGTACTAGGTTTGACGCTCCTTGAGCGTAATAAATTGATAAAAAAAAATATATATATCGCTTCCTGTCTTCAACCCCCCTCTCTCTGTTGGCTCTTGTCGCCCCTGTTATCACTGTCTGTTTAACCCAATGTCACCACTCTTACCACTGCTAATCATGTCAACACTGTAGCCATTGTGATCGCCCTTGTCACTGTAATCGCTCTTGTGGTCCTCACTAATGGATATGGTGATTCACTCCTTTTAGTTATGATCTGTCCAGGAGAATGAAATTGCAGTAATTTTCTTTTCTTTATATATTTTCCGTTAATTCTTCTACAACGTGCTTCTCTGAAGTACTCTCACGGAATCCCCTGAGAGCACGTATGCAAGATCCTACGTGAGCTTTGTAGCGACATAGTGATTTCCTTAGTCCAATGATCTTTAACTTTATATTTAAGATCCTCCGCAAAGGGTGTGATCTTGCAATCGTAAACCAATTGAATTTTCTCCTCCTCCGCCCTTTTACCAATCAGATTCGTTGTTTCAAGTCTATATGGCAATATTATTTATTTAGAATAATCTCGAGTGTCTGCATAATTCTCACTTAGGTTACAAAGGAATGTCATGTCAGTAATACACTCGAGCTCCCGGCTCTTGTTTATAAACAATCCTACCTATAAAAGGCAACAACCCGTCTTCTACCCCTCTTTTTACCCTCTTTTCTAGGAACCTCTTAAGCCGCGTCCACACTTGTTGCATTTCCACGTATCGTATCATCTTTGCGTACCACCTAGTGATACGATATGTGCAACAGGGTATTGTACCCACTTGTTGCGTATCCACCTGCTGTATACGGATACGCAACAAGTGGGTACAATACCCTGTTGCACCGTATCTTATCACTAGGTGGTACGCAAATATGATAAGATACGTGGAAATGCAACAAGTGTAGACGCGGCTTTACACTCTCTCTCCCCCCTCCCCCTCTTTTCAAATTTCTCTCTCTCTCTCTCTCTCTCTCTCTCTCTCTCTCTCTCTCTCTCTCTCTCTCTCTATCTATCTATATCTATATCTATCTATATATCTATCTATCTATCTATCTATATATATATATATATATATATATATATATATATATATATATATATATGTGTGTGTGTCTTTCTCTATCCCGCCCCATCTCTCCCTCTCTCTATCTTACTCTCCATCTCTATATCTTTCTGTCTACCCTCCCCTCTTGCCATATATTTCTCTCTCTTTCTCTCTTCTACCCCATTTCCTACTTTCTCATTCATTAAGTATGTGTGTAGACATTTGAAAGTATCATTTCAACGAGCGCCTCATGAGCTGCCAAACGTTAGAATTAATAAATAATAGTTTTTCTGACGTCATCTTCTCATGTGGCTGTCCAACGTATACCCGGTCTCGTAGAATCTTCTTAGGTTTGGCGAGGTTACTTTTCAGAAATGAGATGATGGAGTCCAAAGTATACAGATGTATTAGTTATCTGTATCTTCAGTAAAAAAGTTAGTTTTGTTCACGCAGATGCTATACAATGTTTAGTTTTCGTAACCGTGGTTTTTATGAGACACACTTTGAATTTGCAAAGGTAACCATTCTTATTCTATGCTAAGAAGAAATTTCTGAATATCATGGTATGATTAATATTTGTATCTATTTCATCATTTAGTTCACTTATTTAATGTATCATGCATGTAACATTACAGTTTAATTTTACATTGTAGTTGCTGTTGAGGTAATATCTAATGTGCATCTTCATATATTGAACAAGTTCGATTGCAATTCTGCATTACAAATGAATGACCTCAATAGCAAGTCCAACCACTGTGTATTCTAATTACCTCGTTTAGCCTTCTACATAGTTTAGGCCACCTTTCAAGACCAACGCGTCTGGGAACGCGACACAGTTGTACCAATTATAAGTTCAGAATATAGTACATAGTGGAAACTAGTTTGGATAAATTTCAGAACAAATACTTTGATTAGGATAAAACTAAATCAGATAATTTTATGCTGCTTGCTGATAAATGCGTATTTTCTATCTTTACAAACTACTAAAAAGTGAGCGTTTGCGTCAGTGGGCGGTGATGTGCGACTGAAGCCGTCATTTTTCCTCTCTATGGTCATCCTACCAAGGGACGCCGCTCGACTCGAACCCGGGCCCATGAACTACAAAGATATCTCGAAACCAACGTGCCACAGCGACACAGACTACGCAGAGCAAGATTTCAAAGTTGGACTACAAGTCTCTGCTATTCCTCTCTACTCACAGATGTTGACTTGGTCATTACACACCCGCCATGTTGTAAATATGCCAGATAATTGTTCGTTTTTTAATGAAATACTGCAAAAATGAAACCAGGACCTTGTGGCGTCGTCCATTGGCTGATGAGGATACCATAGCATTGCCGGCCAACCTTGAACTCCGACTGCACTTGGTGTAAAATATATACGAGTATATATATATATATATATATATATATATATATATATATATATATATATATATATATACATATTCCAACCTATCCTTCAGGTGGTCCACACAGACAATGGAAATCACTCTAGGCATTGTATTATTCCAGAAAAATCATCTATTACTAAATTTTGATCCTAAAAATATATATATCATTTTAAAACAGCAACTAGACCAATACCAATGAAAACTATTTAGTCTCGATCATGTTATCGAGTGAAGAATGGATCGTATGCTTTTACAAAAACAAACAACCTTATGCCCTAAGGGGATAATGTCGATATTTCTTTGAGTTTCTGTGGATCCATACTGTTCAGAATTAAGAATAAGTTCGTTGGTCTCACAAAACGTTATCTAATATTGTGAACGTTATCGTATTCTTTA
>NC_134807.1:45805244-45807744 GCF_046742065.1 Oratosquilla oratoria
TCTTTGGTAAGTGGCAGGGGCATTTTTAAGCCCAAATGGCATTGCTCTGAATTGGAACAATCCCTCTTCCGTAATGAAAGCGGTAACTTCTCTTGAGCGAGGGTGTACAGGGATTTGATAGTATCCCCTTAACATATCCAACTTGGATACATACTTGGCAGTTCCTAGACTGTCTATGATATCATCTATCCTTGTTTCTCAGATAAGTGTCCTACTTTTATCTGAAGATTTTGTAGTATCTGAGAGTTTTCCAAGGGAATCTCAGGAGGATTAGGCAGGTTATCAGGAGGCTCTTCCGATTCTATTGTGGTAGAGCTGTAAATTGGAATTGGATCTCTGGAATGATAAGGTTTTAAGGTATTTATGTGACAGAGACGGGAACTCTTTCTTCTGTCTGGAGTTTTGATTATGTAGTTGAGATCACTGGCTCTGGACAAGACTTCATAGGGTCCTTTGTATTTAGCCTGCAATGGATCTCCTGGTATGGGAAGATAAAGTAACACTTGATCTCCTGGAGAGAAAGTTCTAAGTTTAGAATTTTTATTTCATTTCTCGTTGAGCATTCGCCAAGTTCTCTCTTGCCAACTTCCAAGCTTCTAACAACTTCTCGGTGACCTGGGACACGTATTTCAAAGAAGGAACAGGTGGTTCTTCTTTCATCCATTGTTCATGAAGTATCTTTAGGGGACCACGGACTTCATGACCGAAGACTAATTCTGACGGGCTGAATCCAAGGCTTTCTTGAATTGTTGTTCGGGTGGCGAACAACAAAAAGGGGAGTCCGTCTTCCCAATTTCGAGTGTTCTCAGCACAGAAGATTCTTAACATTGTCTTGAGCGTTTGGTGAAAACGCTCTAGAGCACCTTGTGATTGAGGATGATAGGCGGAGGAAGTTACATGATTTATACCTAGTGTTACAAGAGTTTCTCTAAACTTGTTGGAAAGAAAATTACTTCCTTGATCACTTTGAATGTTCTTAGGAAATCCTACCATAGTGAAATATTTCAACATTTCTCTGATTATGTTTTGAGCTTTAATATTTTTCAAAGGAATGGCTTCTGGAAAACGAGTGCTCATACACATGATTGTGAGAATGTACCGATTTCCTTTACTTGAAGGAGGTAAAGGTCCTACACAGTCAATAAGAACTTTTTTAAATGGCTCTTCCATTACAGGAATGGGATGGAGTGGAGCTTCTACAATTTTCTGGTTGGGCTTACCTACAAGTTGACATGTATGACATGTTTTACAATATTGGGCAACATCTTTGACAACCGTGGGCCAATGGAAATGTTGGGTTATGTTGAACAAGGTCTTTCTTACCCCTAAGTGACCTGCTAAGGGAGTATCATGAGCCAATCTTAGAACATTATTCCTGAAACCAAGAGGGAGGACTATTTGATTCCTTACTTGCCATGGCTGGTCAGCGGTTGCGGTGGATGCTCTCCATTTTCGCATTAGGACTCCGTTTTCTATATAGAAACCTCGTGACATATTTTCAACTTCTTCTGGATATGAAACAATCTCGTACAAATTTTTAAGAGAATGATCTGACTTCTGTTCTTTGATTAATTCTGCTCTAGATAGAGAAACTGGTGAAGAAGAAGATGGGTCAGTTTGGGAGAATAGGGATTCTAAATTATAGGTCTCCTCTTCAGATTTCTTGTACTGAGATCTAGTTACAGCACAAGCGGGAAACAACTGTAAGTTATCTGAAGGTTCTACTGAGGTCTTAGGGTTATTTGTTATTAAGGGAGAAATGACTTTACTTCCAGCGATGTCATTGGCCAACAATAAGGATATTCCTACTATGGGAAGAGAGTCTACTACTGCTACTTTAACCATTCCGGTTGTTAAATCAGACCGCAAGAAAACATTATGTAATGGACATTTTACAATTCCTCCAACTCCTTCTATCAATATATCATAACCTGTATATGACTCACCCAGATTCTGCAAGACAGAATTTAAAATCAGACTTTGCTTTGCTCCTGTGTCTCGGAGTATGGAAATAGGATATTGTTGTGAACTACTACTATGAGATATAGTTCCTGAAGATACAAATGGTTTGAAACAAGGATCATGATCTGATGAGGGGGGTTCTACATTACTTGACAATACCGGCTTCTTTGGTAGTGTATCCTGAATAGAGGATTTTGAATCGTCTGATTTTATATTACTTACAAGAGTTGGTGTCTTATTGGAGAACGAGGGTGTCAGTCTCTTTCTGCAATTAGAAATGTGATGGCCAACCTGTTTACAATATGAACAAGTTACAGGGGGATTAGTCTTAAACCTTTCCATTCTTTGCCAAGGTTGGTTTGGAGGATATTGCTTGAAATCAGACCTGTAACTGAAATGTGATGGGCTAGACTGATTTTCAAAGTGTTTCTTTGGGGACCAAGGATCAGAGTATTTTGTTGAATCTGGAATATATGACTTTGACTTTTGGGATTCCATTTGTCTTGACTTAGGTTTATGATTTAGTGTGAACTCATCA
>NC_134807.1:45820244-45832744 GCF_046742065.1 Oratosquilla oratoria
GTAGGTGACCGAAGCGGTCATTAGCGTCTGACGCGAGCGCAAAATTTCACAATCATTAAAACACAGGTATCTGGAGGTTATCATCCTCTAGCCTGCCATATTCTCTTGTTCACATAATTTAATCTTTGAATGAAATAGAAAGGTAAATGCCGACTAGTATGCCGGGAAAAGCACCGTGTGAGGACAAAGTCTCTATTGGTACAAAGTTATGCTCAAACCTTTATCAAGTACATAGTCGAAATTACCCAAACTTTGCGTAATTTCATCTATGTACTTGATGATGATCGAAAAAGGGAAATGTTGTACAAATAAATAATTTGAGCATTATATCGGAAGAACATAGGGATCACAATACCTGGAACGTGGTGGAAGAAATAAGTCGATTCCTCTCCACCTTGAAGTCTTCCGCCTGAAGGTCCGACAAGCAATTCTGGTCCTTATCACACCTATTTAGTGGAGATCATCTCCGCCCTGGAGATGTAATTAGATATATTTGATCTTTCTCTAATGTCCCAGTAGGTTTAAGCAAACACCACAAGATTTAAACATTCTGAAAATGTGATCCTCGACGTCCTTTGATCAATGTTTTTGGTCCGAAATTTGATGAAAATATCTGTCTCCTTATCTGTTGTGGGTTCATTAAAAAAAAGTCGACTGAAATATTCCCCGTTTCTGTTGCATTTTGCTTAGCAAAGCGAAGAGGTGTTTTGAGTCATCGCTTTATATTTCATCAAATGATGAGTCCAACCGTCTTTGGGAGTTCTACAATTACGATCAGTTCAGTGACGTCCTACGTTTGGCAGCGTGTATGTTTCATTCATCGGCAGCGCGGTTGGGAGGATCGTTTCTGCCTACTTCGAGGTGAAATCTACGTCCTGACAGCTTGAGTCCATTATCTCTCGTCCGGTCAGTATGTAGTGTAAAATCGTTTCCAGTTTGAAATAATTAATTTCCTTTAAAATCTCAAAAGCTTCCATCAAATTTCACACTGAGTCTCCGCCCATAGAAATGGACTTAGATTGGACACATTTAGATTTAAGAACGAAATAGGTAAGAGCTGGTTTACCAGTAGAGTGGTTAATGAATGGGATAGACTTAGTAAACATGTATTGAGTGCTGAAACCATTGGTTGTTTTATGGAATGGGATGACAGGTGGTAATGGACGTGGAACTGTCTAATGTAGGCTTTCTGACCGCTCGCAATCTCCTCCATTCTTATATTATTGTGTTCTTTTTATTCTGGCTACTGCTAGGCTATTTCATTCATCTTCGTGGCACGCGCCTCCATGAGGAGGGGATAGGTGGTATGAGCCGTTGATGGGTTACAGCGTCTAGACTCTTGATTTGTGATTCTTAAGCTAGGAACACACATCTAATTGGGGATTTCATGAAAACAGATGCGAAGAAAAGAAAAAAAAAAAGGATCAAGATATATTGAAAATCAAAGTGTTCGTAAAGGCCTATAACAGTGTCAGAGCTCAATTTCATAGTGATAATAACGTCCTGAACAGTAATTACACTTCGATGAAATATGGGAAGTCAAGTAGAAAAATTAGGAGTTGGGAGTCCCATAGACAGTTCGCAGTTATAGAATAACATGGCTCTTGCAACTTCTGTGAAGTCACTGGTGTCAAACTGTAACAGCCTTGCTGTTCCTTTGGGTCCACCAGCGAAGTGGAGAAAGGGGACCCAGAAGCCTGGGTGACAGGTGGTCCTCCACATCATTCCACGTTGGATTGCGCTCTGCAGAGGCACAACATCCATGGTCAATATTGACCAACAGAGGCGTTCGAAGTACTTGAAAAAAAACTTGAATTTCAGCATCGGAAAAAAAGTCTTGACCATATACCGTAGCAAAAGACAGTATAGACGAAAACCTACATAACAAAGTTACAATTCTCAAACGACAAGAAAGCAAAATAATCTCATATGATTTCTCATGAAGAAATGCCACTGCAAATAGCAAGTAAATGTGATGAAACCGAGAAAGGGGTACAGTGAAATGTATAAAATTCAGGTACATAGTACTTTTGTAAGAGGTTATACATACCACTTGTAAAGAAGATGACAGAGATCTTGTTGAAAAAATATCAATTCTATACGTCCATTGCAGCGTGGATGATAAGAAGGAATAGGAGGAGGAAGAAGAGGAGGAGGAAAAGAAAGAGGATGAGGAGGAGGAGGGAGTGGGTGAGAGGATGGGTGGGTGGAAAGTTGTGTATGTGGGAAAGGGGGGGACCCCAGACATACCAAGCTTACGAAAGTGGTAGACGATCTGGTGGACAAGATGACAGACTTGGTATTTCCTATGTCATCAAGCAAGCTGGAGGACACGCGCCCGTGGGAACGCGCGCGGGGCATAACTGCATACCCATAAACGTGGGCGGCGGACACGCGGACAACAGGACACGCGGACACGCAAACGTGTGCACACGCACACGCACACGCACATGCACACGCACACGCACACGCACACGCACACGCACACGCACACACACACACACACACACACACAGTACCTGGTTCGAATCCTGCCCAGGGCCGAAATTATTTCGGTATCGCTGCGCTTCGGGTCGTTACTCCGACTCTCGTGGACGGGGAGCTGGGTGTGTGTGTGTGTGTGTGTGTAAGGTCATAGCATAACCCATAGATCGGTCATACGAGCTCTGAGCTCTCTTCCGGGAGGGAAATAGCTGTCGATCACGAGTCCAACACGTGATCCAAAGACCAAGGTGAAAGACCAAGGTGAATACACACACACACACACACACACGCACACACACACACACACACACACACACACACACACACACACACACACACACACACACACACACACACACACACACACACATACATACACATACACATATAGACACACGCATGCACACATACATGCACATACACAGAGACACACGTGCACACATACACACACACACAATTACACACACATACACACACACATAAAAGTATACACACTTGCACACACACACACACATATATATATACACACATACACATACACACACCCACACATACACGCACCCCCCACACACACACCTACACACACACACACACATATACACACACACACACACACACACACGCACACGCACACGCACACGCACACGCACACATACACACGCACACACACACACACAGACACACACACACACACACACACACACACACACACATACAAACAAACACGCAAGCATACATACACATACACAGGCCTACCCACTGGAGCTCCTATTAGTGTAGCTATTAACAGGAAAAAATCTATCTGATCATGGTAGAGCCTAAAGAATCTTGTTGAAACGTATCATTGTGGACACCTGAAGGTGACCTCTGCTATATCGAAACTATCATTGTCAAGTATTTATCGTACTTCTATATAATGTGGTTTCTTTATGATTAAAGTTATTTTCTTTAATGAAAGTGTGTTAATGCAAGGGAAGATGTTTTTGCATCCTTCTGATGTTATGTTTTGGGTCAGGTTGGGATGTTCACTACTGAACACGTGTAATCTTTTTGTTAAGTATTACGAGTTCATTTTGTTTAGTTCAGTTGTTGTCGGGCGATTTCATTTTTAATTCATCTAATGTTCACGATCTAACATTTAATTATTATTCATTATGGCTGCCGCTAAGCGATTTTATTCAGTTGAGAAAAATTCACTTTTCACAGCGAAAGGGTTAAACTGTAATAGAAAGCACTATAGGCTGCTGCCTTCACCAAATGTCTGTAATGTTCAATTTCAACCATATATTAGATATCTGTGATCCTTCGCAGGGAGAACAGAGAAAGGGAAACGGAATGAAATCAGTTAACTAATTAGCTACAATTCTTATGTGATTTAAACTCAACTTATATAAGATTCTATGAACACGAGATTCTAGGAATACAAGATTTAAGGATACGACCTAGATAAGTAATTCTCAACCAAGGGGGTGTAGAAAACTGAATGATAGAGGGTAAAATATTATGCGTGGAAATTGAAAACTAATTGTCTTAAGCACTATACTTGGGTAGCTACATTTTTCCGAACGAGTTGGATGTATATTTTCTTTCTTGACAAAGGTCTATCTTGAGCAGTGACACACACACACAGACACACAGACACAGACACACAGACACACAGACACACACACACACACACACACACACACACACACACACACACACACACACACACACACACACACACACACACACACACACACACACACACACACACACACACACACACGCACACACACACGTCTTTTTTCTATTTATTTTTTTAAGTGCCTTTATGTCGTTTGTACATTTGTTCTATGGGAGTAACAACGGACCAGATGACGTAAAAAGTGTTGAGAATCGCTGATTTAGATCAAAGAAATCTAAAAACCTGCATTTGAGTCTAACATGTAGAGGTCAGACTACAGACGTTTTCGTGAAAAACTGAGTACAGGGAACAGGTTGTATTTTCGACTCGACACAATGGAAGGTTGCAGTCACGCAGGGTAGGGTATGAAGTGGAAAGCTACCCTCCATTCCCGTCTCTGATGAGTTCTCCTCTCTACCGCCCCTCCCAGGACTCCGGAGGTGTCCTCTGCTACCTTGCCTACATCAGTCACTGACGGCCACGGCCTGATCATCTCGGTTAAAGCCTCTTTGATCCCGTGATCTTTTCTACAGACTTTGTTGTTGCCGATGCTAGTCGTATTAATTCGGGTGTGGACCAGACACGGAGCGTAAAGGAATCGTGGTAGATCATGTCATTAGTCTGTCCCTCAGCTGAATGGAATCGTTTGACGCTAGAGAGAAAGATATTTGCAGATGGGGTGACTTTATATGAATCTTGAAACTTTGAATTACTGTATCACAACGGACAACAAAAACTGACCCATGTTATAGTGCAACTATACAAATATACATTTTGTTATCGTTACATCAATAAACATCTATTTGTAAAGGGTAAATTTAACTGTAATAAATATATAAAACAGACTTTCAGTAACGAAAGGCTATTGCATATATATGTTTTTTATATTATGGAACTTCGTTCTGATGTTCATAATAGCACATTTGAAAACAATCATTGCCTGTCCATCCTAATGTTTCTGTAGTCAGAAGAAACGTCCCAAACCCAGATGCCATCCTCTGAATATTCAAACATGATTGATGATGGAATTTTTGACGCACCTTATATAGAAAACAACGACACTCTTCAGAAGGTAAAGCGGAGTCTGTGGGCAACTCGTCTTCGGTTCTTGGTCTCTAAGGGTCCAAACAAAGACCATCTGTATAGGTTTTGCTTTGAAGAAAAATAATTTACTATTTTCTCATAAAAAACTTGATCGAGTTGAGTCTCACGAAATGTACGCAGTGTTATTGTAATAATAACTAAGTACATGGACATCATTCTTTGTTCTATATATTCGGAGTATATATACAAACATAATGAAAAACGCTTATAAAGTTGTTCAATGAGCCATTAGGTCCATAACGTGCATATATAAAAATGGGAAGGAGCATTGTATTCTATCGCTTGATTGTGTAATCAACAGATTTTCAAAGCCTGAAAAGAGGTTTGTTCCAGTCACTGACTACGACTGACGAAAGTATCCGATCTTTATTTTGAGTGAGCCCATAAATAAATAAAGGTTACGAAGAACCAAATAGGAAGCCTGAAGTACCAATTTGAACTGAATTCTTATGTAAATAAGAACATGAAAAACAAATAATTAAGTAGGAAATCTGACGTGCAAGTTTCGAGTAAACTTACGAGTATATGTAAACGAAGAATATGAAAAACGAAAATACAGATATGAATCCTGACATATTATTCTTGACTGACCTTGTACGGAAATGAAGAATACGAAGAACGAAAAACCCAATTTATATCTTGGCATACCAGTTTCAAGTGAGTTCATATACAAGATTTAGATGAAGAATAAGAAGAACGAATAACCAAACAGGGAGTCTGGCGTACCTGAGTGCAGCGACGTCCGCGCCTGAAGTTGACAGGAGGGAGTCGTCCGAGAGGAGCATCCCATTGGAGAGTTTCCGAGGTGTGGTTCGAGTCGGTGCGCGTTTTTGACAATTCGTCTCGCCTGAAGAGACTCGAACACTCGATTGTTGAGGCATCAGTCTGACGCTCTATCAACCATGCTACGACGCATCTTCGCGTACGTACACACGCATGCACATATACACACCCAGGCACACACAAACACGCACAGGTTTTGACCTCTCACGCAGGAGATCTGAAATCAATCCATAGGGATTGACAGCGTCACTAACACTATAAACAGTTACTGTTCCCCTTGAATAAGGAGGTTGAGTGTGTGTATAAGGATTGCCTAGGGATCAAGTTTATGTAGGAGCTCTGAGCTCTCATCCGTGAGAGTAACAACTGCCGATCACAAACAAAGTTCATTCTAAGTTGTACACACATATTTTACAACTAGTGCACAGAAAAAAAATGCGCACATAAGGTTTTCAAGATGAAAATGAATGATTTCAATTAAAGAAATTAATCGTACAATTTCATGTCAATGAATTGAAAGAAAATGTGATTTTGGGAATCTGTCAATGAGCTTTGGAAGGTAAGTGCACATTTTCATAATTTCAAATATAGTTTTAAGATCGTTTGTACTGTGCTCGACAGTCAGTATGGTGACTCGTATGGGTGTGCACATATTTTGCAAAGAAGGCAACATTTGCACACAAATAAATTTCTGCGCTCACTCGCAGCAAAAGATTAAGTGAAACATTGATCATGAGTCCGCCACGTGATCCAATATAATGATGAATCACACACACACACACACACACACACACACACACACACACACACACACACACACACACACACACACACACACACACACACACACACACACACACACAAATGCACACATAAACACACAGATACATACACACAAATGAACACATGAACACACACTGGTACACACACACATACATACACACAAATGAACACATGAACACACACTGATACACACACACACACGCACACGCACACGCACACGCACACGCACACGCACACGCACACACACACATGCATGCATACATACAAAGGCACACACACACACACACACACACACACACACACACACACACACACACACACACACACACATACACATACACACAAATGCACACATAAACACACACACACACACACACACACACATACATACATACATACACACAAATGCACACATAAACACACACACACACACACACACACACACACACACACACACACACAAATGACACACACACACCCATACATTGACACACACATACACACAAATATATACCCACTCTTGTTACAATCACTCCTCTTATATCCTTGATATATATAGGCCTAAGTGGAATAGAGTTGTGACCAAGAATGCAGTTGGGGAGGGGGGAGTAAAGAGTCGCGTTCATTACTCAATATATTTAGTTGATGAATATCACTACATAAACGCTATATACACGATCAGGATTACAAACCACAAACCCCATGCCAGTCTGGCCACCAGGCTACTCTCTAAATCCCTCTCTAATTCCCGGAAGCTGTTCGCCTCCGACGCGAGACGAAGACTTTCAGAGGAAAAGGAAGAAGAAGAAGAAGACTGTCTATCCAGACTGAAATCCATGTCATCATCAGATTCTTCAGGTTATTCTTCCTTTTCTTCCTTCTTTTCTTCAGCTGGGGCATCAGCAGCTCCCCCCCATATACCCCCATCCCCCCCACACCCACACCCACACCCACACCCGCACACGCACACACAGACACACACACACACACACACACACACACACACACACACACACACACACACACACACACACACACACACACACACACACACACACACACACAAGAAAACTGTGGTAATGCACTTCCACACCTCCAATGACGTTCTCCCCCCTCCTCTATTGACAATTGACGGCCCACTCCTACAAGTGGTTCAGTCAACTAAGATGCTAGGGATAACCATAGACAATAAGTTGACTTGGAAGGAGAACACCTCCAACACCGTCAGGGCAGCCTCCTACAAGCTGTATATGCTGCGTCGACTGAATTCATTAGGGGCTCAGGCTGAAGATCTCAAGACTATCTACACTTCCTTCATTTTACCCAAGTTGATGTACGCATCTCCCTCCTGGGACTCCTCACTCAAAATCACGCAGCAGCGGCAGCTGGAGAAAGGGCAGAAAAGAGCCTGTCGCACAATGCTTGGCAAAGAATACATCACCTATCAGCACGCTCTCATCACACTAGGACTACCCATCCTTGCTGACCGCCATCTTCAGAGTCTGAGGTCATTTGCGGTTCACCCTAGTTAAACATCCTCGGCACCGGAACCTGCTACCTCCACAGGTACCACGACCACGGTTGCAGGTGCGACACCATAATACCATCAATCCGATCAGAGCACGCACCGACCGGTATAAGAAGAGCCCTATACCGACATTTGTGGATTTAATCAACAACAAGAATTAACAGAATTAACTTTTTTGTACTGCACACCTATTCCTCAGTTTACTGTTTTGTCTTGTTTTTTGTATGCTTGTAACAACATCTTTTCACTGTCATAGTTTTATATTGTTATAATCTTGTAGGATGTATATTTTCAGCAGTAATGCTGCTATACCCAATAAACCGATGGTTGTTATTATTATCATTATTATTATTATTATTATTATTATTATTATTATTATTATTATTATTATTATTATTATTATTATTATTATTATTATTATCATGATTTATTACACACACACACACACACACACACACACACACACACACACACACACACACTAAGGTCACAGCATTATCCATAGATCGGTCATACGAGCTCTGAACTTTCTTCCGGGAAGGAAATAGCTGTAGATCACGAGTCCAGCACGTGATCCAAAGACCAAGGTGAAAGACCAAGGTGAATACACAAACACACACACACACACACACACACACACACACACACACACACACACACACACACACACACACACACACACACGACTTGGCGGCGCAGTGGTATCGTTCGCGGCCGCCACTACGGTGGTCCGGGTCCGAGTCCCGGCCAAGACTGAAATAATTTCAGTATCGCTGCGCTCCGAGTCGTTACTCCAACTCTCGTGGGCAGGGAGTTGGGTGTGTGTGTGCGTGTAAGGTCACAGTGTTACCCATAGATCGGTCATATATGAGCTCTGAGCTCTCTTCCGGGAGAGAAATAGCTGTCGATCACGAGACCAACACGTGGTCCAAGACCATGGTGAATCACACACACACACACACACACACACACACACACACACACACACACACACACACACACACACACACACACACACACACAAAGGAAATTCCTGTATGTGAAGAAACGTGTCATGTTGCCCATGTATTAAAAAAAATACTGGAAGACAGATAGAAGGAATGAGTCCCATGAAGAAGCTATGAAAGAGAAGGGAATGGAAGTACTATTAGGGAAGAAAGAGAGAGGAAGACCAGGAACACGAAGAAAGATAGTTTTAGAGGGAACAACAAAGGGTCAGCAGATCAACTCTTCGTGTAAAGGATCAGCCAGAGTTCTGTGAAAAGTCGAAGAAGAAGAGGGAATGCACGGGAACTATATGTACATTGAATGGATATAAAACGGGAGGATAGGTTAGAGGTAGAAAATAGAATGTAATGAGTATGACATCTTGTTCAGTGTGTTCGTCCTTCACTACCCAGGAGTTCCTCTTAACAAAATAGATTCGCTTGGCGCTTACCAAGACAGGATTCTTAGAAGTTAAGTGTTTGTTCTTATTGGCAATAAGGAGTTCATGTGTTGAACCGATGAAAGATGAACTATCAGTTATGGGCGTGGGAGACCGAAACAGATGTTCCGTAAGGACCATTTTACGACAAGAACGAACGGTCATGACCGAAACGTTGAATTATTACCGCTGCAATGAACGGGAAGACCACGGCGGGCCGGTGCCGCGGTCCGTAGGGGCGTGATGGGACCATACCGAGGTTCGGGCGCTGTGTTTAGTACCGGGGACAATGCCCACAGCAAGGACCAACTCGAAATAATGTCGGGTTGTCCACTCCTGCCTGTCTGTCTATCTGTTTGTCTCTCTCTTTGTCAGTGTGTGCATGTTTATCTGTTTCTATTTCTCTCTCTATTTTTCTGTTTACGTCTACATCTATTTCTCTGCCTCTCTTTTTTCTGTCTCTGTCTTCATGTCTATTTGTTTCTTTGTCTCTGTCTCTGTTTTTCTGGTTCTCTGTCTGTCTGTTTCTTTCTCTTTCTCTCGTCCTTCTTGATCTCGCAGCCTCACTGTCTCTGATCATCTCGCCATCCCTTTTGAATCTGTTTCGGCTGCGGTCGGGGTCTTCTCTACCTTTCTCGCTCTTGTTGTTAGGGTCTTTGCTGTCTGCATTTCTGTTACCACTGTTTTACTGTCTACTCTTCTTCACGCATGGAATTTTTTACTTATCTATTCCCAGGAGTGGTTAAAGAGAATAAGAGATGAAATGAAATACCCTCAGAGAGCCGCTTCGGAAGAAAAAGAAACATTGTGGAGGCCAGTCTATGGTTTGGGTGAACAAGCGTGGCGAACTTCAGGACTTCATTTCCTGATGAGTTGGGAGATGATACGGAGTTCTTGACAAGACACAGACAGGAATTCCCAGGGTCATATGAACAATTACCTCTCCTTAGCCCTCCCCCCCCCGCCCATTCCCCGACTGCTTCAGGGAGAGGATGGGTTTTTCATATATAGTGACTGAGGTAGGCGAGTGTAGATTAGTTAGATTAGTTTAGGTTAAATTAGGCGAATGAAAAAATAAAGGAAAGTACTTGAACACAAAAACTATTGAAATACAGGCTAGGAATATTTTTTATATGATCACTTGTTAAGAGGATATTTTTCATTTGACTTTTCTGGGGTGACGGGGTCTTCTTTGCATTTGATTCCCCATGAAAGTGTCTATGTATGAAAGGTGTAGGTTAACGTAAGGTATTTCACAGTACTCTCCTCTCTTCGTACACTGATACAACTATTTCAGACACTCAAACAGATCCAATGTTTACGTCAGATTCCATTTTATTTGAGGGTATACACCAGTCTGGGATGAAACTCGGGATCTGAGACCTTATGGTTTTAGTACCACCACGCTCCCGCTAGGGCTCGACTCGTCTCCCTTTGTCTGACTGGTCCCTTCACGAAGTGATGAGTTACCACAATGGTTTTGAATCACGTGATGGACTCATTACTATCCTTACCGTCATTCCTATATACCTCATTTTCCTCAGACACTAACATACATCCTCTTTTGGGGGTCTATCCTATGCCCTCTTTTGTCTTTTCCTGCAGCTGGCGGATATTTCTCCTTTGTATCTCATCCATTACCATCTCCAATACCATAAATTTTGCTCTTATATAATTGTTGTTATGGGCTATAGTTTACTAGCGCTTCTATCCTTATGCACAATCTGGATCCGCTGTCGTTCGCTATCTCCTTTACAGTTTTCGCACTCCAATATGTCGCTCTTTGGTATGTATATTCATGGACACTGCACATGACTTTCGAAAGTCTCCTCCACTTTTTATTGACCCTTTTTGTCTCATTTGCTCGCTCCTCTTAGCCTTACTTATTCACGATGTACTTTTCGTCGTTTGTGTCTAGTGTGCTCACCGTCTCTCTGCAGTTATTGTCCCCAAGTTTTCTTTGTCACCATCCCGTAAATGACGTGTCTACTATATCCTCGCGAGTCGACTCATTCGTTCGATCATTACCTGCTCTTCTTTTCCCACAGGATATTTTTTGGCGGCGTAATCGTAAGCGTGCAGGCCTCGCGCTCGCTTATTTGAGGGTTTGAATTCCGCAAACCCCCTCCGATTCCTAGCAGTGTTGTGCGGCTCCTGGTGTAGGCCCCTCGCCTTCTTCTTCAACGCATTCGTTTATTATTCACATTGCTGCCTCGGCCCACCTTCACTCTCAGCTTCTGTTACCCCTTGTCAATAATTCTACTTTCTTCTTTTTTTCAGTTTGTTTTATTTAGGGAAATAACCCTTCCCTCCTGGACAGTCGCCTGCCTGGGTGTCCGCATCTCCTTCTGCAAGCGAACTATTTAATCGGTTGGGGTTGTTTTCGTTTCCTGCCCAGAGCTCCTCTCCATTCGCCTGGAGACTGCGCTGGACAATCCACCAGCCAATCCCTCGTCCGTAACCACGAATTACAAGCTCCTTAAAACTCCTCTTCTATGCCAATCCCCGATCGCGCCTTGATTAGTCAATTATATGCCCCGATAACGCGAGATACGATGATATAATGACCAATCCGCTTCTGGGCCCGGCCAGCCAATCAGGCGGCGGACAGCGCCCGGGCTCCACCAATCCCCGTTTTCTTAGGCGAGAAAGGGGCGGTGCGCGGAATCATGGAAGAGCCGAGTGCCCGGTCAAGACAGTAACCAGTTTGCCAGTGCGCTCGGCCA
>NC_134807.1:45850244-45855244 GCF_046742065.1 Oratosquilla oratoria
GATCTTTTTACTAAATTTTGCTGTACTAGCTAATTTTTTCATGACTCTCATTACATGTGCTAATTTAGATCATTCGTTTCATTTTCTTCATTACTTTCATTGCGTTTCTCTAATTTGAATAATTTGTTTCCTCTCGGCTTTCCTCATCCGTTTTGTTCTTCCTCTCCCGATCGTGCCTCATAAGTCGACTGGGAAAAGGAACATATCCTTTACGTTCTTCCCGTGTTCCCCTCTCCCATCTTCCTTTCCCATGGCCATATAGAAAAAAATACATATCGCCAGGATTGTCGTTTTCTATTTACACAATTCCTTTAACGGGGTCATATATTTTTCTGTGTTTTTGGTTCACATTTCCTGAGACGTCGAGTCGAAAGGGTGTGGGCATTTAGTAGAAAGCGTGTGTTGGTTTGAACCCCACCATGTACGAGTACATTAAATTTAGAAAGCTCGATCCCCACCACCCACATTAGACGAGGAGAAAATGGTTCTAGTTCCGTCTATTTTCAGGATTACTTAATGGTATGACCTCGCATCACTTCAATAGCCTTTCAAGGCATGCAAGAAAGCACTTAATTTTTCTCTAAAGTGCTACTTTGCTTCATAATATATCGACTCGCATTTGCATATCTTACCTATAGCGATGCTTTTTCGATAATATGTATTTTCTCATATTCGCTGGTTTGATTCCTTACTGTCGGAGCGTGCAGGAATCAGGATTTATATACGTTTCATCTTAATGATTATGATACACACTGATAACAATTGATTCAAGATATGTAGACAATGAGGGAACAAGAAGGTAAACAAGGCGATTGAAAAACTAATGAGGAATAATATAACTGAAAAAAGAGGAATGGGAGAATGAAAAGACGACGAGCAATGTGCATTAAGACGACTGCGTGTAGTTTTAACTCTACGAAAGTGCTCGGGTACGTAAATACATGAATGATGATGAGCACGCACACACGTCTACGTGATCATGGAAGCACGCTCGCTCAATCGCGCTGACAAACACATATATACACATACATCCACAAACACCCACAACCACTCTACACTCACACACTCACTAAAGTCCTTTTTAGTAGAACAATGTAGGAGAAGAGAGGGCATTATAGAACTATAACAAAATTTTTGCAAAGAAGAGTGACATTAAATATTTTTTGAGTAGCTATATGCTTGAGAGTATGCTTTAAATATTTTAGAAAAAAAATCACCGTAGAAGATCACATATTGACACAGCTAATACACGCTCATCAAAACTACTCAAAATATTTCATCAAAGTGTTGGAGCTCCACCTTTTATGTACATTTGCCGCCCGACGATCCACATTCTGAGGATCCTTGCCACACGAAACAAATTGGAGACCTGCTGATGGACTGGGAAACTGGTAGGGTGCTGCTTGGCCCAGACAATGCCCTGGAGCCCGAAGAATAGTTCCGAAAAATAGTGCAACAGTTTCCCTGCCAAGGGTACGATGTGAACGACTCCCGAAGGAATGTGGAGGCAACTCCATCAGAAACTATTTCTTTGTCATCTGACGTTTTTCTATAGGGTCTTTGCTGACTTGAATCATGCCAATAAATAGGCAGTGTTATATGCACACACACACACACACACACACACACACACACACACACACACACACACACACACACACACACACACACACACACACACACACACACACACACAAGTTCAGGCGATTTAAATTTTCGTTTGCCCTCATTCTATATTTCGCCTCATTTGATATTTGTCACAAATCCTTACCATATCAGTCAGTTCATATGCCGGAATGGTGGTCTAAGTACACATAAAGGTGGAAGTTCTTTGCTATGAGGCGGAAACCAGCATACTCGGGTGTTCCCCAGGTGAATCTTGTGCTGCTGTGTTGGTAGGAGAATATTTATCTATTTTTTAATCTTTACATTTTTTTGTCAATGTGGTTTCTCGAGGGCATGGTGTAGCTAGTATTGGAGGGACCATTCCTTCCTTTTAGCCCTGCTTGTTTCCAAAAATACTAAGAGTCATGAAGGGTAATGGGAGACAATGCCCAGGATCCGCACAAAAACAATATCCGAAAAGTCCTCCAGGCGGCCGAAAAAAAAGCGCCAAGGAAATTTGAGGGTGTCCCGAAGGTTAGAATAGCTGTTGTCTTTGTGTCTGAAACCCTCTTTTTTTTTGCGCCGTTTTTGCCCCGCCGAGTTTGCGTTGATGGTTGCAGGCTGTCGACACTGTTCTTTTTGCTTAGGGTTGTAAGCAAATTAGGATTTCTGCTCTTGATGGTAATTTGATTCTTCTGGACAAGGAAAGGTACAAATGGACGCCAATATGGAGAGGTGAGAAAATCATGTTTTCATTATACAGATTTTATTCAATTTGCTTGTTTTCTGCCTTAAGGTCGTAGTTTAAAGATTCGAGTACAAAATCCGATGCTGAACATTATCAGCGAAACGATGTACATTAGATTTGAATAGCATTGTAGTAGATGCACTCAAGAAATTATATAATGCATTAGCATAAACAGATAAAAAAAGACACTATTTAGCAGCTACATATTTCAACTAATACTCTATTTTCCAGCTAACTCAAAACAGAACTTGCAAATTATATTTGATTACTTTTTGTAGCGCATCGAACTCTCCATTTACTTTCAATTTTCTTAAATGTTGTCTCCAATCTCGGGGTCCTTGGATCAGTGTGGCGCATTCGTAGATCAACGTAAATAGAACAAGAAGATGAAAACATGCATATATACAGAAATATTATAATAATTGTTTTCTCGGGACAAGACTTCGAAGAAGACCTTTACTGACAACAGGATTATTACAGAGCGAACAAGTGGGCAGGAGGAATAGCAATTTTCTTTTTTGAAGATGGGAAGGCTAGCGGAACGGAATTATAAAAAAAAAAAAAAAAAAATCATAAGCAAAGGCTTCACAAAAGTGGACCGACATTTGGTTTGTGTGTTTGTCCCATTGAATCCGAATAATCTTCTTTGATTGTTGCCTGGTGGCTTGAGTTGAGAGAAAGGTCTCGCCTCCTGGGGGGGCTTGCCAAGCGATGTGAGGAACCTTAGCGAAAGGTTCCTCATGTTTCTAAAGTGTGGAATTCCTCTTGCTATCGCTGTTAGAAGGCCGCGTTGTAAACAACCGTTTCAAATACACTCATCTTGTGACCATTGCCATATTTATTATGTTGTAAGCATTGTCACTTTCAATACGATTACATATGTTTTAGATTTTCTTCGTTCTAACGTCACATGGTTTTATTCATATGAGGCGATAACAATTCAATTAGTACTGTTTGGATTAAAACTTTTCTATCTAAATAATTTTATTTTAGGATTTAAGTAAATAATTTTGCCTCCAATAACACTTGCTATCTGATCCAGATAAGATGCAGTTCCAGGACTGAAAGAGCGCACGACCAGTTACAATTCTGGAGATATTAACTATTTCACTACCAATTCTATTCAATTGAAAGTAGACACTAAATTTGAACAGAACAATGCACATGCAATTCCAAACAATTCGCGGTAGTATATGAATTATTTTTCTCAATAGCGGTGACCATTTTATTTGAATGTAGACATTTTGTGTTGGTCGGAGTAGGAATCGTTTGAATTTAGGCTTTGCGAGTGTATAAGAGGGTTCAGTTTTAACTCCTTTCGTCTATGAGTCTCTATTCATCTGACTAAATTTTTTCCTTTCAGTTACAACCCCCCACCAATAAAAAAAAACACACATTGCAGGTAAAAGGGTCTAAATATAGTCCCTCTGTAGAATCTGATGTCTTTCGGCAATGCACGCAACTTCCCTGTTACTCTAATACTGTAAGCAATACATTTTCACATCATATTGTCGCATCGGTCACAAACAAGGACTTTCATTCAGAAAAAAAATATTACTGTCCTGAACTTACAAAAATGCAAAACATTGGACAAAATTTTACAATACATAGTTTTCATTACAACTAAATCCGAATTTTAGTTATCGGTTGTTCTATTCTTTGTATCGTGAGCTCCTTTGGTATAAATACTATACTCGCCAATTGAGTAACTTAAAAAAAAAAGTTCTCCTGCAAGCCAAAAGGCATCAAATATCTTGAACAAGTTCAGAAGACATATGGTTTAGTGTCACGAAGTATTTGAAATCAGTAAATTTACCAAATTTCGCCTTTTGAAGACATTTACTTGTAGTCGAAGAACCAAATTGTCGCTTCAACCATGAAAAAAATATTATTGTTTACTGAACTCGACCATGCGCTATGGACAGACTAACCTTATTTAGGCACGGGAAGATTTCTCTGGTATTTGATTATTTCATTCACATAAGATTCTCACTGGTTTTCCGATTTCAGCACTTAACTGTTTTATCGACTTGAATATCTAATTAGATTAACTTACCGAAGAAAAACCCTAAGGAAGATTTGACGAGAGTCAGTTATAAACAGTAAACAATGAATGAGGAAATGTAACACTCGTAATATGAAGAAAATCAGAATAAATGAAGAGAGAGATAGATAGATAGAGAGAGGGGGGGGTGGATGGTGAGGGGCTGGGGCACCGGCTGGCATGCCACGGACAACCAACCCTCCTCCTCCATCTCCTCTTGTCTACGACAAATCAACAAAGGCTCCTCTTGACCATCGTGATCAGTAATTTCACGACTAATTTCCTGCAACTTTTTCCCCTCTTTGGCGTCCTTTTGGGCCGGCGCTGGCCTCGTCGCACACGCGCTTCTGCGGCTACTCTCCTTCCGGTCAGGGATGATCAATCAGCCTTTTGCCAAGTTTTTGCATAATGTCATTACAGAAGTTTTGGTGAGAGGCGGTAATGTGTAGTTTGTACGTAGTTATAAACTTTTAAGTCATTTGTGTGATATGCCTGTGAATTCCTCACGCAGTGATAATGGTAGTTATTTACTAGTCGTAGTACCACTGTTTTGTTAGTTTCCGTTTGCAAACGCAGCACCAATGTCATGAAATACTGTAATGA
>NC_134807.1:45875244-45877744 GCF_046742065.1 Oratosquilla oratoria
TGGACCTTAAGATAAATCGCTTGCATCTGTAGCGAGAGCCATACAGGGTCCATTAGGTTTGATACAGGAACTCTCACTCAATTTGAAATGGTTCATGGATGCATCTATAAGCTTGATCCCGAGAATCCGGATGTACTATTCATTCATTTTACTGTAGGACTACGATCCACGATGCCTTGTGGTCACTGTCCTGCCGTACAGTTGTAAAAACTGGACTTTCATAGAATTTTTTTTCTCCAAAATTCATCGGCATGAAATCTCTTTGGAGAACTACGGAGGTACCACTAGAGCCTTCGTATGGGGAAGCAGAATTTCTTTGTAATGCCAAAGGGTGACCTGTTTTGTCGTACATCAACGTCCGGCTGAGACGCTACCAGTCAATATTTGTTCTTCTCAAAATCAATCCCGAAATGGGCAATTCTGTGTGCCTCAGGTCTTAAAGGTTGTCATACCTGTGGCAGCTGTGTCAGAAAAATCGTGTTCTCATTTTTTTGGGGTATGTTGTGCAAAATAATTTGTTTAACTGTAGTTCAGACTCGACGCGACCTGACCTAATGCGACCCGGCCTGAGCTAACCCAACATAACAAAACTTAGCCTGATATGATTTTTTCTTCCCTCTTCCTTTCAAAACGTGACTTTCTTTTACCGATTCAAGTACCTAACTCAAACTTGCACGGTTAATCTGTCTGCCGCCAGGCAATTTTATTCGTCTTACAAGGAGCCCGAGGAAGACAAATTGTCAAGTCTTAACTTCGGTGAGGTTTCGTAAGTATTTTATTTTAGCAGGCGCCAAGCAATTCTATTGAGCTCGGGGAATGTATTCACAACGAAATGGGTTAGCGGTCTCATTCCTTCAGCGCGACGGTACACTTTATCAACTTTATTTTGACCAACGCCGGGCAATTCCGTTCACTCTTAATTAAGGAGGGCCGTCTCAGCGAACGAATGGGTTATATCGCCTCTGCGACTCACGCTGACACACTTCCTGCCAAACTTGCATTTTCGTTTTCTTTCATTCTACCAATAACTCTCGTCGTGAGGACGAGAGATGGCACGCACGAAGGTGGAGGTGGAAGTGGAGGCGTGGGGGGGGGGGGTAAGGGGTGGGTGAAGGTGTTGGGGGTGGGTGGAATTGTGGGGTTGGTTGGTTGGGGGTTAGATGGCTCGTTATAATGTTGTTACTGTTTTAATGTATTCTTTTTTATATATTATTCAACTCATAGTTATTTTTGACACAGAGCGATAGATATATATATATATAGTGATGCATCTTAAGGGATTGTGAGAACGTTGGAAAATTTTTAAACGCTACAGAACGTTGATGACATTTATAATTTTGTTTTATAGGACCAGGCGTAAAAAAAAGGGAGGGGGTGAAGTGGAAGACTGTATCACCAAAGCAGTTTAGCTACCATTTCAAAACAACTTATGAAAAACATTGGATATTTGAAATAATATCAAATACAGTCCCTGGGAAATTACAGGAATAATTGTCAAATCTGCGTGTGGAAAACCTGGCATTTACACACAATATGTGAGTTAAGGATTTTCCATCTTTTAGTTTCCACACTGTTCGTCTACTCTGTATCGACTTCCTCTATGATATTCGTAGGATAATGAATCCTATAGTTTTCATTGGTTGTGGAAGTGAACAGAAATAAATAAACTGTATGTGAGGTTCATTACAGGGGGTTATATTACGAGTTTCTTTTGAATAGCGTAAATAATAATAATGATAATTTTTTATTATCGTGAAAATCACATCACTGATACTGCAAGCCCTTTCACAAAATTGACAAATTTTCATTCTTGGTCCTAGATAAGAACAGATCTCGATCATGTAATCAAAATTCGTGGTAAATTCCTTACGAAAAAAAAAAAAAAAAACGAAGAGGAAGAAAAAAGAAAAGACGATTACTCGAAGAAACTCTGTAAAGGATATCATAGTAAAGGTGTTAAATTTAACTGAATAAGAAACTCTGGAAAGAACATTATGGTAAAGTTGTTGGATTTAATCGAATACGACTCAATTTAGCGGTAGATTTGAGGAGGAATTCTTGATATATAGTTATTTCTATCTTTTTTGGTGGCAAAACATTCATGGTCAACAAATTAGAATTTAGAGGTTAAAAAGGTTATCATAAAGTGCTTGCAAAAATGCTCTAGCAAAAATTAACAGCCGAAAACAAGGGCCTCCACTGATATAATGATACTTAGTGGAACATTTATTCGATACCAAATGCTTATGTTAATCGCAAACGACTACAAATATTTTTGGTCAACAATAACTGCTGTGTTTACTCATTATCAGATACAAAAGAATGACCATAAGTACGAACTAAGTAGTCTTATCTTGTTTATCGACTTTAATCAAGTTAAAGTTAATCTCCATCTCTCCATCTAAGAGTCTAATATAACTTACCCTCTCGCTCCGCTAGGGATGCGGGGCTGAATAAAATTACCTGGCAACAACCAAAAATTGTATGAAGCAATTAGTGC
>NC_134807.1:45880244-45890244 GCF_046742065.1 Oratosquilla oratoria
CGGAGACAAGTTGGGTTTGTCTCCTTCCACGTGTAGCCCCTGTTCACCTAGCAGCGAGTAGGTACGGGACGTTAGTCAAGGAGTTGTGACCTTGCATTCCCGGTGTGTGGAGTGTGAGTGGTCTCAGACCTACCCAGAGATCTGCTAATAATGAGCTCTGAGCTCACTGCCGTAGGGTGGTGTCTGGCTGTCTCGAAAAGAGGCTGCAGCAGATCCGAGGTGAATACACACACACACACACACACACACACACACGCACACACACACACACACATACACACACACGCGCGCGCGCGTACACACACCGACGTGAACAAATAAAATGTTTTGAATATTTCAATGCACGCTTAGAAAATGCGCAAAGTATACTGTGAAGTTCATTGTAAGTCTGACAGAGGATTCAATGATGGAGAGATGGGGAGCTATTTAAAGGAGAGGAGGCAAATATTGACTTGGTGGTGGATGGCACGTTCTTACAAAGGAAAATCAAACGACTTTTTTCAGAAGTGGGGAACAGAGTCAGAAATTTATCTAAGATATAAAGATACAAAACGATAAAATTATAGAGGGATATAAAAAGAAAATTCGTCGAAGTATGCAACTCTCTTATATCTAAGATAAAATTGAACATGAGAAAAATTAAGAATAGGAATTGTACAGTAGCAACCATGTAATAAATCGCAAATAAGTTGCAAATAAGAAACGACATCTTTTAAAGCAGAGCTAGTGGTCGTTAAACGTCTTCTTGGGAAAGGTTAAAGGAAGAGCGGTTGGACAAGAACACAACGTTCATGAGGCACGTGGGGGAACTATAAACAGTCTCAGTGAATAAACAAAACAGCAGAGAAAGAAAGCCCAGTGAGGCGGTGGTGGTACATAAAAGAATGTTGTCATTGGAGGAATGTTGGGGACAGCAGTGAAGAATTAGAGAATGATTGGTGATAGAAGGAAGAAGATCCAATAAGAAAGCAGGAATGGTTCATGGAAGAGAATAGATATCACGTGGAGACAATAGCAAGAAAAATGGGGTGGCTGGTGCGAAAAACAAGATTGGTCAGGGTGAGAGACGAGGGGGAAGACGCTGATTTTTGGGGGGAACCAATGAGAGACCGATGGAAGATTCCTAGAAGATGTAAATGTTTTATTAATTTGAAAGATTGCGAGGACAAACTCAGGTGGTGTCCTAACTTAGACAATTTCATTTAGATAAAAAAAGTCTCCCTTGACTGAAGGAGTAAACCACATCAAAACTAACTCACCCACAATCATAAGAACATAACAACAAAAGAATGGAGCAGACTGCAAGAGACCATAAGGCCTACACTAGGCAGTTTCATGTCCCTTACCACCTCTTATTCCTATCTATAAAGTTATATAATCTTCTATCAATACACCCAATACCTTCAGCGCTAACTACTTTGTTACTAACTCTATTCCTTTTGTTAACCACTCTGTTGGTAAATCAGTTATTACCCTATTTCCTTATTAAATCTAAATTTGTCTCGGTTGTAAATGTATTTTTTCCTTTGGATAATAATGCTAGATACTTCTATACATCCGAGGAGTCTTTCTCGACTGACAGAAGAAATGTCCATGAGCCTGCTGACTGAAATTCCCAGGTAACAGGAATGGTGGCTGCGACGGTAAACATTTTCATTGTAGTCTGTTCTGGCCCCGTAACTTCTTTGTCACAATGAAGGCGCAGATCACAGACACCAGATGATTTCATTCATCCTAGAGCGTGACCTTGTGACTTCGTGCTGAAGGAATTCAATGTTGAGGGATTAATTCAATCCAATAGAGTAATCTGGAAACAGAAACGACTAGATTCGTACTAAGTTTCATTCATGGTCCCCTTAATTTAATTTCCTTACCACACGGTATGGGGTGCTGACTGCACAAGTTTTATGAAAGGAATATATTTTGGAATTTTAGTGACACCCCTATGGACCAGAGTGACGAAGCGCAATTTTATTATCTATTTACTTTCAAGTGGATGTTAGTCATCTCCACTAGAAAAAAAAAGTCGTCAACGTCACCATAATCATGATCACCATCATGATCATCATCATGATCATGATCATCATCATCGTCATCGTCGTCGTCGTCGTCATCGTCATCATCATCGTCATCGTCGTCATCGTCGTCGTCGTCGTCGTAGACATCGTCGTCATCATCATCATCATCATCATCATCATCATCATCATCATCATCATCATCATCATCATCATCATCATCATCATCATCATCATCATCATCATCATCATCATCATCATCATCATCATCATCATCATCATGAATATCATCTTCCTCCTCCTACTCCACATTATCATCAATATCATCTTCCTCCTCCTCATTATCATCATCATCGTCCTCCTCCTCCTCCTCCTCGTCCTCCTCCTCCTCCTCCTCGTCCTCCTCCTCCTCCTCCTCCTCCTCCTCCTCCTCCTCCTCCTCCTCCTCGTCCTCCTCACCATCACCACCATCATGAACATCATTGTCATCACGAACATCATCATGAACACCATGCATCATCCTCATCACTACCGCCATCATCACCATAACATAGCAGTCTTCCTAAAACAGACCAGACGAGTAAGATGATGATGATAATCCCTACTTACGTCGCTGGGTCTGCCACCGCAGAAGTCGTCGCCAAGACTACACGAGAGCCTTTTTTTTTTTTTTTTTTTTTGGAAAGTGAGCAGGCTATGGTATCATAAAATGTATTCTCCTGAAGGCCGTGGGTAGTACTTACCGAGGCTGCTGTGTGATGAGCAAGGGTCGGTGTGGAACTCGGGCCAGCAATAAATCAGGGCAGAAAGGCGATTATGTATTCTAAAATGCTAACGAGTATACATAAATAGACAGGAATGAACACTTTCACACACACGCAACCACCTATAAGCATGCTTATTACATTAGAATTGGGAGAATGTTATGTATTCCGAAACGACAAACCATATTCATGAATGCTCCTACACGCATGTGAGTGAGCAGACACAAATTGCCTTGGTGATTACACAAATTAACTAGATACTATGTACAGCGACACTAACAGGATGATATTCATGTCTATCAATAGAGCCATGCATCGCAGTATAGATAATTAGCAGACCTTACTGGGCACCTACTACATACTCCTCGGCAAGACGAAATCCACCTCTAAATGATTTTCGACACTCATCAACATGAATGCACCCTATTATATATTCATTCGTAGTATATACACTTACATGCATACATATATATCTTTACATGCATAGTTATTACAAAATAAAACATCCTTTCATATACATTCACATATATACATAGAAAAACACATGCATGCATCATACATGAATACAAACATAAATACGTAAATACGCAAATGCATACATACACGCACACAGATATGCATTAGTGCAACATGCATATCATACATGTAAGACCTATAAATAAACGTACAACAAATATGCACACGCTCTCTCACACATTGTACTTATGTGCATGTTTGTATGTGATTCAACATGGTTCACCATTGTCTTGGATCACGTATTGGACTCGTGGTTGACAGTTATTTCCCTCACGGAAGAGAGCTCAGAGCTTATATATGACCAACTTATGGGTAATGCTGTGACCTTACATGTACACCCCTAACTCCCCGCTAACGAGAGTTGGAGTAACGACTCGCAGTGCATCAATAATGAAATAATTTCAGCCCTGGGCGGGATTCGAACTCGGACCTCCGTAGTGGCAACCGGGAACTCTACCACCGCGCCACCGAGTTGTATGTGTGTCTGTGTGTGTGTGTGTGTGTGTGTGTGTGTGTGTGTGTGTGTGTGTGTGTGTTTGCATGTGTATGTGCGTGTGTGTGCATGTCTATGTGTGTGTGTGTGTGTGTGTGTGTGTGTGTGTGTGTGTGTGTGTGTGTGTGTAGTGGTTAGCGACGCGTCCTATCATTTTGCAGTAACGAGATTACGTTCCGTTCCGGCATACAATCTTGAAAGCTGTAGCTGTCCCCCTTGAGCAAGGGGAGGGGTGTACGATTTGTAAGTTTACAGCATCATCCATAACTGTCAATCACGAGTCCAGCATATGGTCCAAGGCCTAGGTGAATCACACACGCACGCATGCACGCACATACGTACACACACACACACACACACACACACACACACACACACACACACACACACACACACACACACACACACACACACACACACACACACACACACACAGACACACACACACACACACACACACACACACACACACACACACACACACACACACACACACACACACACACACACAGACACACAGACACACAGACACACACACACAGACACACACAGACACACAGACACACAGACACACAGACACACAGACACACAGACACACAGACACACAGACACACACACACACACACACACACACACACACACACACACACACACACACACACACACACGGGAAAATTAGATAGCCAGAAAAATGAAGGCCAGACAGACAGACAGACAGACAGACAGACAGACAGACAGACAGACAGACAGACAGACAGACAGACAGACAGACAGACAGACAGACAGACAGACAGACAGACAGACAGGCAGACAGACAGACAGACAGAAAAACCCACCTACAGACAAGTAAGTCGGAAAGGAAAAAGGGATACGGAGAGTATACCGAGGAGATGAGTGTTTGATAATGTGTCTGCATGTACGCGTGTACGTGTGTGCGCGCGCGCACTCATGTTGGTGACGAAATACTTCGAGAAAGATGTTGAATATATATATATATATATATATATATATATATATATATATATATATATATATACATGTATGTATGTATGTATGTATGTCTGCATGTATGTATGTATATATATTACACATATATATATATATATATATATACATATATATATATACACGAGAGAGATGCACTGTGCAATGGATTCCAGTGGTGGTGCGTGAACTCCTCTAGTATTTGTTTATTTATTTATTTATCTATTTTTTGTCTAACAAGCCCTGAGCTCTAGCACTTTCTTACGAATGAACAATGAAAAAAGAAAATGCTCCATTTCTGTTCAACAAAATTAGTTTATCTTCTAAACTAAAACCTAACTTGACCGGAAATAGTGCAGTATTAAAGTAGTCTGTGTGGTTTTTGAAAATAACGCATAACCTTGTCGTGGCCGACTTCTCGTCTATTAATTTGAACGAAACGGGTATTTACCATAATCGTTCGTCTGCCATGTCAAAATGTTTTGTCCTGTTTTCAGGTTTCGATCGGAGACGCCTGCTGAAAGGTATATAGCGCAAAAGTCTCGATGGCCATCCCATGTGGTTCATATTATTTATCTTTTTTATTTTCTTTGTTTTTTTTTAATCGTTTTTGGCAAATAATGTCAAACGATGCTCATCGCTGACAGACAATGGGGTTGTTTATTTTGCCGTTCTCCTGGGCAGGATCATTCCCGGCACCAAAATCCTCCCACGATTTACCCATATTTCATCCCCATTTACCCCATTATCATTATGATCACCACTCGCCGACCCATTCTGTATTTATCAATTTTAAACAACTCCACCTTAAAAAAAAAAAAAAAAAAAAAATGAAAAAATAAAAACAAGCCTTATCAATCATGAGGGCAAACGACGCTCTGGATGCGGCTGCCTGCTGAGGTGCTCTTACGGGCCCCGGTCCGTTTTCCGCCGCGCAGAGCTGCACGTTATCGTGACTCGCCGCCGGCCGCTTGCCACATGCCTCCTGACGCTACAACTGTATCGCCCCGGTGAGGCTGGTTGGAGATTCATCCCACCGCGACTTATGCCTCATTATTTTCCTCGCCCTTGATACATCGTTCACCTCTCCTGCTCCTATTGTCCATGAGCATCCTCAGCCTCTGCTGGGCCGTCTTCACCTCGAACGAGATAAAAAAGAGAGAATTGTGGTCATGTCTGTGCATCTCTTGGGGGAAGAAGGGCGTGTTCACTTAATTGTTCCCACATTTGGCATGGAGGGTATCATCAAGGTTGCTTTTCTTGCGGGTTGTTTGCTTGGTCTCAAAGGATCTTCCTTGGGAGGAAGGAAAGTGCTCCAGTTGCATTTCGTGTGGAACAAGTGCGCGTATGCAATGTTTTGTTGCGGTATGTGGGCTGAGTTTAAATTTAGTTTACATCTGCTAGTTTCACTCGCTCTCTAAGTAAGCCTTTACACGCATTGAAATCTCCAAAACAGGAATGAATGAATACATTACATTATTGTAGATAGTATATTATCTTAAAGGAATGATCGTTACCGACTATAACGTTGTAATTGGATTACAAAGATAAAGCTTGCCGAGATACAATATTTCGATCCATAACGGCGTAGATTATAGTTACCAAGAGTGTGGAGCGCTTCCAGAATTTCCTTGTAAATTTACTCAGGCGATTAAACAGTACTTTTTGATTTCAAGAAAAACATCGAGATGCACGAACAAGTGAAATTGAAAGTGAAGAAGGACAAAACGAACACCTGGACCTCTGGTTAAGGTAAACAAGAGGTGAAGATCGTGGGCACAACTGTGTTCCAACAAAGACAACGGATTCCTTGCCTTATCCGGCTGAGCTTACGAATGGTATCTCTGACGTATGTGTAAAAAGTTGTAGAGCCAAGGCAACACCTCGTTCATCCAGGCCAGAAGTTGTGATCTATTTATTGACGTCAAGATGGATTAATAAAAATTACTAAATCGTTCAGAATCTATGTAAACCTACATACCCATACATAATATGCTGCACTATACTAAATGCAAATAAGGGAAATACTTATGGCCGATACTTGCTCAGCGCTGAATTTTTTTTTTTTGAGGGTCATACGAGTTTTGTACATGTACATATACAATATATATATATATGTATATATATATATATATATATATATATATACATATACATGTATGTACATATGCATGTGTATATGCATATTTGCAGAAGACCGTTTAGAAATAAGAGAGGCAGTTTAAGCGTATTCGTCTGTGAGGACATATTCAGGGAATGACAAAAGTAGTAGAAAATTAAATATAGAAAACACAAGGACAGATTGTAGGGTTGCGGATTTCCAGTATATGAAACCCGCAAAAAATTATATCTATATCTGTTCCATATTTATACCTACATATTTGTCTATCTACACGCACACGCACGCACGCATGCACGCACGCACGCATGCACGCACGCATGTACGCACGCACGCACGAACACACTTTTCTTATACACAAAGCCAAGACTTTAATGGTACACTTTTATTGGTCCTTAAAAGCTAACAGATATTTCACCTTTAGCCTTCCTTTCGTCTATTTAGCAATCCTCCTATTCCAACCCCCTCCCCCCCTTCCCCCCTCCTTCCTACCATGCATTCCCCAAACCCTCTATTCCCCTCATCACTTCCTCTGGGAACGGCAGATTGAGGTTGTTGAGGTCAATTGGTGCGCGCCGTCCGGCCTCTTCGAGTTGCAAACTTGGGCGCCATTTTCTTTATGACCTGGGAATAATGAGCCGGGCTACCCAGAGGGCACGGGAGGTCACGGGTCATGTCGCCGCCACCCCCCACAACCGCCCACTACCGGCGCCGTCAAACTCCAAAGTTCCATCGAGGAGATGGGGCTGCTACCCTCCCTGCCCCTCTCCCTCCCTCCCAGCTCCTCCCCTCGACTTCTAAACCAAGCTCAGCCACTTTGGTTGATAAGTATCCTGAATAGATAGTGTGTGGCTCGCTCGACAGGCTTGCTTTAGGTGTCTTTGATAATGGGTTTGGCTTAGATGGCTGCCTGTGTACATTAGATGGAGAAATTCAGAGCTTCTGTTGCGTTTGGAGTAGTAGTTCCTGGATTATTTTCTTCTTAAAATACTTATGGGACTTAGAAATAGGTCCATTTGACTAAACATTTTGAAGAGCTTTGTTTCCAGAGTTTGTTTCTGGATGCTCTCCAGAATCCCTGAGATGGAGGATATGTTTTCGAACGATGAAGGAAAAATAATCTAGGAAAACCGTGCTGGAAAGAAACTTTAACGAACAAATCTAACAATGTTTTCATAGGTGTGACTTTCTCTGACAAAGCTGCAACTCTGCAGTTGCTTCGAAGAATAATAAGAAAATTAAAAAGTAGAATAATCGTAAAAAGTAGATAAAGCATTATAAAGTCCAATGCAAACTTATAAACATTCATACTTATAGTCATGTATGCATGCGCACACACCTGTATTTATCCATATGTACATTATATTTATATCACAATTAACACCACAGTCGGACGAAAGAAAGAGTTGAGTAAGCGAAACTATATATTTCGATTGTTAACTGCAATCCTCTTCAGTAGTACGAAGTGGAAGGAGGATGCTATCTTAAATAGTAACCTCTTAGAAAAGAAAGGGAACTTGGAAAATAATAAACGTCACTACCCCAACCCTATGTGACCTGAGGATGACATGAGATCGGGTCAGGGGGAGGGGGAGGAAGCTTGTTTACAAAGGATTACAAAGGCGGAGCATGCCGACAGGAGACCTTTTGATCCATATCACAAGGTCGGATGCAAAAATAAAAACTATAATAATGTAAATAACAAATAAAATACATAAATGCATATGTATAGTTAAAATAATAAACAAACAGGTAAATAGTAAATAATAAAATGACATAACTAATAATAAATGAAAATCAGACAGACAAATGATAATAAAACAAAAACAAATAATATAAGATAAATCATAATCATTATTTAGGTATTTATCTAAATGATTCTTAAAGCTTCGAACTGAACTACATTGCACTACCTGTGCAGGAAGTTTATTCCATTCATTAACTACACGGTTGGCAAAGTTGTTTCTACCTACTTCCAAATTGAATCTATTTCCGGACAGTTTGAGACCATTGTTTCTTGTCTGATTCTTATTCAATGTGAAAATTTTGTCACTTTTGATGTTGTCAATTCCCTTTAAAATCTTAAAGACCTGTATCAAGTCACCTCTGAGTCTACGCTTTTTTTAGGGAAAACAGATTCATGTGCTTTAGTCGATTTTCGTATGATTTATTTTTGACATTTGGAATCAGTTCCGTGGCTCGCCGTTGTACTTTTTCCAGTCTGTCAATGTCTTTAATGAGATTCGGTGACCATACGGAAACAGCATATCCCAAATGTGGACGAACTAACGATTTATATAGCTTGTTAATGAGTGATGGACTTTTGAAATCAAAAGATCGCGCAATCAGTCCCAGAATCTTATTTGCTTTCTCAGAGGCTGAAATACACTGCTTGGATGATTTGAGGTCGTTACTGATAATTACGCCGAGATCTTTTTCACTATCCACTTTTGTTAACGAATTTCCAAATAACTTGTAATCGTACTTACTGTTATTTTTACCTATGTGCATTACCTTGCATTTACTTGTGTTAAATTTCATTAGCCACTTTTCAGATCATTGCTGTAATTGATCTAAATCTTCTTGAATATCTAATTGGTTTGAGTGATCATTTGCCACTCCGCACAGTTTTGTATCATCAGCAAATTTGGAAACAGTAGATTTTAGTCCATGGTCTATATCATTTATATATACTATGAATAGAAGTGGCCCAAGAACGGAACCCTGAGGAACTCCACTTGCAACACTTTTCCATCCAGAAGTTTTTCCATTTAAAACAACTCTCTGTTTTCGACCATTCAACCAATTACTAGTCCAATCTAATAGGCTACCACTTATTCCATGCAAAGCTAGTTTAGTAAGTAGTCTTTCGTGTGGGACGGTATCAAAAGCTTTTGCAAAGTCTAGATATATTAAATCTATATTGTTTCTTTTGTCATAATTCGAGATAACTGTGTTGTAGAATTCGAGTAAGTTAGTCACGCAAGAACGTTTCCGTCTGAAACCATGCTGGCTATCATTTATCAAACGGTTACTTTCTAAATGATGTTCGATAGCATCTCTGATGATAGTTTCCATTATTTTTCCTACGATTGAAGTCAAACTTGTA
>NC_134807.1:45895244-45900244 GCF_046742065.1 Oratosquilla oratoria
GGAATCAGATAAAACCATTTCTGGTTGCATCAGAGTATTTATTTTACCGAAATGGTAAATTACACATCAAACGTTACAGTACAATTTTGCAGAATTATGCATGTTAACTATTGAACACATATGAATGTAAGTTCTATAAAATACCATGAATATAAACCGAACAGTCTGTTTTCCTTGTTCTTAGTGATGTTTCATTGATTAGGTAAGTGCAACTAAAGATCATTACTCATTCGCACTACAATGATGGTAATTTAGTTAGGACATTTGCACTTGCATAAACGTGAGCACTTCAAGTCAGCCTTTTTGCACTTGCATGACGAGCAGGGTTTTGTGCACGCGCATTTCACGTCTAGATCAAACACATCCCTGGCAAGGGGCAACGTGGTCCATATGGGAACCAGTTGGCCATCTCTTTCCATCCATCCATGATTGCTTGGGCTTGGGACTTGTGCCAGTGGCTCGTGCGCTGTGGTCCAGATGCTCGCCTGGAAGACACTCCTTTTGAGATGTTGGTCCAGCGCATCACTTGTAGGCGGTATTCTTTCCACATTCCGAGTCCTGTGACAGAAAACCCTCATTCGAACAAGGTCAACGTTGGTGTCATCAGTGATAGGTTCGTCGGAGTACATTTTGCAAACAAAGTGACTCACCACTTCCCTCAACTCTGGCGATGTAAGAAACGGTGTGCTAGCAATTGTCGCAAACTCATTCAAGAGGGATGGAACCTCATCTTTCCGCTTGAAGCAGTATCGCTTGCCTTTGTATTTGAAAGATGACGTGCTGTCTGACCCAGTGAATGCTTGAAAGAGAGCCAAGGCTTTGCACATTGTCGCACCCAAACTTGAGGCAATGCTGTTGAGGGATATCATGTTGACTGTCTTTCCTGTTTTAAAAGAAATCCAGATTTCTGACTCCGGATTGACAGCCTTGATGTGGTAGAAGTTACACAGAAGTATTATGACAACGTCTGTGTCGCCAGTATAGACCATTCCCTGTGATGAATATTGGAGGACATGGAGAAGATGTACCAGGACACGAATATCTGCCTCCTCATAATTATATCGTCCCATGGGGGTCCATGCCCTGCATTGAGGACTTGGTCACCAGAAGTTATATAAACCTGTTTGCCATCATGGAATGGTATTTGCACAATGTTAGTTGACAGGAATGAGAAGAGCTCTTTTTTATTTTCGGCATTAGACAAAAAGTTTTGCCAATTTCCAGGTACTTTGGCAGAACCACATACTCGCTGTCGTGTGCCTTTTCCTCGCTTTTCTCTTATGGTCGCTTTAATTGACATTGAGCGATACTGATCCCATACAATATCCACTCGCTGCTCTTTTCAACTCATGCTGGATTCTTGGGCAGAAAATTTGGTGAAATATTCAGCAAATGTTTTGCCTTGGACAGCTGTACCAGGAAGAGAGTGGATCAGTGCACCGCCATCAATAACGATGGCCCCATAATCATCTGGTGCGACGAGCTCCTCATCCGCAGAAAGTCCAGTACTCGCAATTGCTTCCATAATGCAGGTCAATAAATCTGACTTGTTGCAAGAATTGATGGACCCTTCAGAAGCCAGTGCAGGTGGTGATGAGGAGGATTCATGACGGAAAAATTCCTCCAAATTTCCACCCCGGCTATCAAACATAATGAATGCTTGTCCATATGTTGTTCAAAGTGTTGCACCTTCTTCTAAGCTGCTGTCTTTTTCGAGTTTTCTCCTCATGGAACAGCAGGAATTTGTTTTTCTTGATCGGAGCTTGCAGCGGTACACTTTTTGTGTCCAGCACATTCTTCTGAAAATGGTCATACTGCTCTTCTCCTTTTGATTCCAAGACTTGGACAGATGTGGCGGCGGACTTGCCAACACACACTTCATTGTCTAATGTAACTAGATCTGCACTACTCTCTTCAAATGGATTCCCTCTGCTTAGCAGCACATCCATGAGATTTGTGACATGACGCCTAAAGCGGTGCTGGGATGCACTCCCTTTCTCGTGATGAGGGAGCTCTTGACCTCCGTCGTCATCCACATCAGTGAATTGCTCTAGAACACGGCTAATTTCTGGACCTGTTGGAATCCAGCGTTCTAGCATCTCAGGGTTCTCTGTGATCCCGATCACTCCCCCAACTCCTTTCACGCGTTTGTTGGCCTGCTCGTGTGCATGATCAATCGGAATGGAGGAGTAACGATGATTGCTTCGACTTATTGTCAATGACCTGCTTCAAACTCCTCTTGGATGCTAGAAGGAAGACATTCAAGGTCTCTGATGAACACGGAAACCCACCTTGCATAATTCTGGTGATCAAGTGCAAAGAACAGAAGCACTAGTTTTTCAGAGTAGCCACCATAAGTTTGAACTTTCGCTCCCATGAAGATACTGTTCGTACTTGTGAATGAGCAACCAGAACTGCACTGTTGGTTTCTCTTTGCAAGCTCCAGAGACCCAGAGTCTCAAACTGTCCGGAAATAGATTCAATTTGGAAGTGGGTGGAAACAACTTTTCCAACCGTGTAGTTAATGAATGGAATAAACTTCCTGCACAGGTAGTGCAATGTAGTTCAGTTGGATCATTTGCTCTCAAGTAAGATGTCGCTGCAGTAAATACATGTAAGTATATAATAACCGAGTATATCTGATTCCTTGACCATAAAAACCTAGGTATAGACACCAAATTCATGTTTCTAGGTTGAAAAGTTTCCGAGATATTGACATTATTAGATTTTGATGGCGGCCATCTTGGAAAATGGCGGGAATGTATGAAGATTCCATGTGATCTTTGTCCACTCGGACCAAAATTGTTACTTAGACCCTAAGCTTCAACCTGGTACCAAAAACTAAACTTTTGCAAAAACTTGAAGTGAAAATGAAAATTCGCTTATGGTGGGAACCGCACTAGAAGGAATGGTAGATCAGAGTGTGTGGACTACGTTTCGACATGCGCACCTAGGCATACAGTATAAATATTCATCTATATATATATATATGTTCACCAATGTGACTGTATACATGTATATACGCGTAGATGTGTACATACATTCATGTGTAAATGTGTGGATGTGTACATATATGATATACGTGTGAATACAAACAGACACACACACACACACACACACACACACACACACACACACACACACACACACACACACACACACACACACACACACACACACACACACACACTCACACACACACGGCTCGGTGGCGGATTGGTAAAGCACTGGCCTCACAAGCCAGAGAACCGGGGTTCGATTCCCCGGCCGGGCGGAGATAAGTTGGGTTTGTCTCCCTTCACGTGTAACCCCTGTTCACCTAGCAGTGAGTAGGTACGGGACGTTAGTCAAGGAGTTGTGACCTTGCTGTCCCGGTGTGTGGTGTGTGAGTGGTCTCAGACCTACCCAGAGATCGGCAAATAATGAGCTCTGAGCTCACTGCCGTAGGGTGGTGTCTGGCTGTCTCGACAGAGATTGCAGCAGATCCGAGGTGAACACACACACACACACACACACACACACACACACACACACACACACACACACACACACACACACACACACACACACACACACACACACTCACACGATTATACCCATGGGCCATTTTAAGTACAGCTGTTGGAGTTGTCCCTCTATCCTTCATGTCAAATTGAAGAGTTAGTAGTTTGCAAATTATATTTTGATTGGTAGTTTCATTTCAGCTCTAAGATGGTCTTGGAAAGAACATCTCTGTTTGATGCCCTACTTTGCAGGCTTTAGCCTCACTAATGTCAAACTACATTATTTAGACGAGAGATAGTCTCTGGACCAACACTTAGATTACGCTCACTCACTCCTGTGGTTCACTCCTGTCATTGCTCTGGGTTATCCACAAGTTATTCGACATCTAATACTTAGATGACACTGGACTAAATCTACTCCTGCCATCAAAGTGGCACACCTTGAAGATGTCCTGGCGGAGGGCACAATATTTTATCTGTTTGAATTGAAGACCCCAAATGGAGTGGGTCAGACTAATGCAATTAGTCCCTCAGAATGCAGCAGTGGTGAGCTGGTGGCTTAATCGGAAGCGTGTTGGTCTCGCATTTGCTTAATTGTGGTTTTGAATCCTGCACTCCTCTCCGAGTCCCAGCAGTGACTGTTTGTTACCTGCTCCGGCAGTTCACGAAGCGCATAAGGCAAGGGTGACGATTTCAGCCGCAGTAAAGCACCTCCTGGCTTACCTTCCTCACTTTCTTTTTCTTTTTCTTCTTCTTCTATGAAGTAGTATCACAACCTGGGTTTTATTTTGAGTACAATGATATATATTCTATTTATCTCACGGACAGAGCCTAGGTGACATGGAGCAAGGTTTACTTTACACTACATTTGTTATGGACAGTTATGCCTGAAGGGTGACCTGAACGGTAAGAACAAACGCAAGTAAAACGGTGTCTTTACACACTCAGTTTCATAATTTCATTTCACTAGTTCAAGCATAGCTTTTAGTTCAAATTGTACCTAGTGTCCAGTTTTCACCATTGGTTATTTCATATTTGTATTTATGAAGATCAGATTCAAACCAAATTGAAAGCTTCATTTGTACCGAACGCGGGCAGACTCGATCTCATTCAAACGTTAGCATTGAACAAACAAAACAACCCTTCCACCAAAAAGTTAAAGGAGGTGTGCGTGGTTTGTATGGGAGGGGGCGGGGCCTTTGGGAGGCGCTTGTCTTGTTACGGAGGCGGGATGAATTGCTGGGCGGGTGCGGAGGCGTGGCAGTAGGGGCAAGGCAGGTGGAAGGGTAGCGGGAGGGGGGGAGGTGGGAAAAGGAGAAAAGAAGGGAGAGAGGGACGGAGGTAGAGAAGGAGAAGGGAAGGGAGGTAGAGAGGGAGGGAGTTAGGGGGAAAAGATAGGCAGGAGGAAACGAAGGGGAGATATATATATATATATATATATATATATATATATATATATATATATATATATATATATATATATATATATATACATAT
>NC_134807.1:45905244-45910244 GCF_046742065.1 Oratosquilla oratoria
CTTGTTTTCTTTTTTGTCGACTGCTTCGTGGAGTCTCGTTTGGCCTCACCTGGAGAGTTCATCCATAGTCTCGCAATCTATCCTATTCTATTCCTCGTAGGAATTATCCCAGATGTCGCGAGGGGGATTAATCTATCCAATTTAAACCTTCCATAGAAAGACAATGTCAATTTTGACAAAACTATTTCGCTTTTATGAATCTTGGATCTATATCTGTCTATATACATTTTATCTATCCAAGTTAAACCTCCCATAGAAAGATGATATCGAGTTTGAGCAAATCTATTTCGATTCTATCAAACTTTGATAGTTTATTCTTATATGATCGGGATAATTCGTGGGTGCAGTGTGCCCAGTGAGAGAAATTACAGGCTGCCCCCTTTGGGCAAGGTTGGTTTTGTCGCCTCCTGGACATTGAAGGCATTGCGGATGGCCTTGGTAAGGTACGAGGCAGCTTGTAAATATATTACTCAGAGTACTACCTCATCCGTTCTTAGTTATTAATTTTTATAAAGTATGAACGATATGAAAAGTTGTAAGGTCTGCAGCCAATTAAAATGATAGTTTATAGTTTACTGTCTTCGTGATTGCATTGGTCTGTGTTAATACTGCACATCAGTCCTTGGATGTACGGACACAAAGTTACAAAAACTGAGGCAATGGTTGTAAGGTCTGCAGTTGACTGATGGTTCAATTTGTTTTCTGTTTTCTTTTTTTATTTACAATATTCAGTAAATGTATAGTGGCAACATTTCGTGGGAAATTTTGAATACAAGGAAGCAAAGGTCTCAAGGATTACCTGAACGAAACACTTCAGCATACGAGTATTAGAGATACTTTTAGTTTATACTCGTGGTGCTCGAGAGAGCGTTTGTATGGTATTCCCTCCCCCGCTTTTGCTTACCTTCCTCTCAGATATTGCACTTGCTTCTTCTCCGCCTTTTTCCCTCTTCTTCCTCCCCCTCTTCCTCCTTTTCCGCCCTTGCTCGTCCCTCCCACCTTGCAATCGCGTCCTTTTGTCGAACACATGAGAGCTTTTAATCCCGAGGCAAACAAACACTCTTCCTCCTCTTCTTCTTTCTCCTCCTCCTCCTCCTCCTCCTCCTCGTGGACGGCACACTGGCGACAGACCTAAAAATGACGCGGACGGGATGAAGAGAAGACACTTGCGTGAAGGGAGAAGGGTGCAGATATTCGAGGTTCCATTGTGCGGAGCTCGTGTGTTTGGCCACTTGGGTTGTTTGGGAACCAGGACTGGGTGCTTGCCTCCCCGGGGGTGTCAGGGTGTGAGGGTGTCGGGGAGTATAGGATGGGTGGGTGTGGGTGTGGTAATGTTGACAGGAATAGGGAGTAAATGGGAGAATGGGATCAAGAGGTAGTGGAGGAATAAGGGAAGGTAGAAGAGTAGGAGTAGAGAGAAAAAGAGAAGAGGAAGGGGAAGAAGAGGAGGAGGGAGAAGAGGAAGAGGAGGAGGGGGAAGCAGAAGAGTAGGAGGAGGGTAAGAAACAAATTGAGCCATTGAATACATGAAGAACGAAGATAGAGCGAAATGAAGAAAGTTACAAGGACGAAGACGAGGCAACTCGTGATGGCCACCTGATAGTCCTGCGAGATTGACGTCAGAGAGTAGCATCTCTCTATTTAAAGTCCATCAACCCCCTCACCTACATCTTTTTTGTTGAAAATATTAACATGAGGAAAACTGGAGGTGAGCTGTGTAAATTTCGATATTTATAGGTTAAAAGCATCCATTAAGTTGGAGAAATTCGTTTTGTACTTAACTTGGGCAGTGCAGTATCAATCAATTCGTGTAGCAATTATGATATACTGTAGTGTTTATAAACTGAGCAACAACAGTAATGATACTCAGACTGGTAATATTAATCTTGACAATGGCGACAGTAATTGTGGGCTATAAACATCATCATTATCATCATCATCATCAATCATTATCAATCATCATCATCATCTTCATCATCATCACCATTCTAATTATAACCTAGACAATCACAACAACAACAACACAAACGCTAAGAAGACAGAAGGTGAGAAAGGAGTTGGAAAAATCACAGAAGCGGAAGAAAGTAACTTAGGCGACGGTGGCGGGAGGAGGGTCTTGTGGAAATGATCGACACACAGTCCCGTCCGTCCGTCCGTCCGTCCGTCCGTCCGTCGGAGAGATGTGGCTGGCTGGTTAGTATTGGGCCAGTTAGGTGTTTGCGGTGGGCGACTCGAGTGTTTTAGAGGACCACGGGTGACTGACGAGATGAGCGCCGAGCTGAAGAACCACTTGGGCGGGAAGGAGGAGGAGGAGGAGGAGGAGGAGGAGGAGGAGGAGGAGGAGGAGGAGGAGGAGGAGGAGGAGGAGGAGGAGGAGGAGGAGGAGGAGGAGGAGGAGGAGGAGGAGGAGGAGGAGGAGGAGGAGGAGGAGGAGGAGGAAGAGGAGGAGGAGGAGCAGGAGGAGAAAGATGAAGAAGAGGAAGAGAAGTAGGTGAAGGAGTAGAAGGGAATGGAAAAGGAGAGGATGAGGAGAACGAGGAAATGGAAGATGTAAATGAGGAAGAGGAGAAAGAGAGAGGAGATGACAAGAGAGAGGAGAAGGAGGATGGAGGGGAGGAGAAGGCGAAATAGGAAGCAGAGGAGGAGGGGGACGAAGAGGAGAGGAGGAAGTAGACGTGGAAGAGGATTTGGTGGGGGAGGCCTTTTTCCAACCAAACAATATTTATTTTTTTATCGTCATGTCATGATTTGTATATTTTGTTTGAACTGCCGCCAGGTGATTCTGTTCACTTAGGGTGGCACAAGGATGAAGGGGCTGACAATTTCTTGAATAACTTTTTCAAACAGGTAACATACCAAATAGGATTTGCTCTGGGCATTCCCTCCACTGAAAAGGCCCTACTTTCATAGAAATGGGATGAGTTAAGTGCAATGAGAATCAGACAAGAAACAATGGTCTCAAACTGTCCGGAAATAGATTCAATTTGGAAGTAGGTAGAAACAACTTTGCCAACCGTGTAGTTAATGAATGAAATAAACTTCCTGTACAGGTAGTGCAATGTAGTTCAGTTCGAAGCTTTAAGAATCATTTAGATAAATACCTAAGTAAGATGCTGTAATGATTATAATTTATCTTATATTATATGTTTTTGTTTTGTTATCATTTGTCTGTCTGATTTTCATTTATTATTAGTTATATGTCAATTTATTTTTATTTACTATTTACCTGTTTGTTTATTATTTAACTATACCTATGCATTTATTTATGTATTTTATTTGTTATTTACATTATCATATTTTCTATTTATTATTCTATTATTAATATGATTTTTTTTTTCGCATCCGACCTAGATATGGATCAAAAGGTCTCCTGTTGGCATGCTCCGCCTTTGTAATCCTTTGTAATCCTTTGTAATATATACTGAAACCTATTTGACAATATCGTATCAATACGTAAGAGATTGGGTAGAAGCATCCCTTAGTTCCTCTGGCTATTAGATCCACTGACCACTGCAAGAAGAAAATGTTTAAAGATTGTGTCCAACTTGTACTTGTAAAACACTAGAATTCCCCTAACGACAGATAAACACCGCGAAGCTTTGTTTTCCTTAATATCTTCATCATCCTCAGCATTCTTCACCATGACCTTCTCCACCTCTCTCCCACGCAGTCTCTTCCTCTTGCCAGGGCATCATCATACCTCTTCCCTCCTCCATTACTATCTCAGCCTTCTCCATCATCATCATCACCCGCTCCTCTTCTACTCCTTTCCTTACCAGAGGAAGCCTGACCTATTTCTTCACCATCCCTATTTACATCACTACATAACTATCGCCATTTCTTTCTGCAACACTATCATATATATCTCCAGTACCAAGTGCATTATACTCTTGTGAAACAACCTGCACATTTGTATTCATGTCAAACACAATCCTCACCATAATTCACATCTCCATCATCACCATCTCTATTTCTGAAACCATCTAGAAGTACAATACAATTATAATTATCAGCTTTACAGTGATCAGGCTAGGATTTTATCCTTTATTATCGAATTGCTAATCATGAGTTTCTTTAGAATTCATCTTTTCTCTTTCTAAGGTAATTTTCATATTTCACCAGAAAGAGTTACTCAGTCTTTTGAAACAAATTTTCAACTCTAATAAATATCTGTCATGCTGGTTTAAGGTGTCTTTACTACCAAATCTAAGTCCACCTTTTCCACTGTAACAACCCCCATCTCTTTATTTACATCCAACACATCCATTATCGGCACACACATTTCCTCCCTCATCACTACTTCGACTTCCAACACTATTACAACATTCGCTGTCATCACGGCCTATGCCCTCTTTATCATTATACACCTCTTCCATTACAGCCGACGCCTCCACCTCCACCACAACGTCAACCACCCACACGCCCTGAAGAATCATCCCCAACTCACTTTCCGTCATTGCCTATACGTTCTTCTCCACCATCCACTTTCATTCATCATCACCATCTTCTCCATCACCAGGCACATTGTCTTCTCCGCCATTACCATCTCTTCCTCCTCCTCATCTGTAATCACCACCCACACCCCCTCCACCCTGTCTGCCACCTCCACCATCATCAATATTGTCGTCTTTGCTTTGATTAAACTTGAAGGCCGGCAAAGTCAACTCTTGTAGGTGCGGAAGGTATATATATGTATGATAAATTCTCAGCCAACACAAATGACTTCTCCAGAGTTATACGATTGTGGGGTGAGTGACGTGTTCGTTTTTATTTGATTTTCGTATCACCTTTATTTGATCATTCTGGGAAGCCTACAGTCCATGATTCTCGGGTCGTAACCACTTTAGAAAGAAAATACAGGCATGCAACATGTTGTGCATGTAATTCATCTGCGAGAGAGAGAGAGAGAGAGAGAGAGAGAGAGAGAGAGAGAGAGAGAGAGAGAGAGAGAGAGAGAGAGATAGAGAGATAGAGAGATAGATAGATAGATAGATAGAGAG
>NC_134807.1:45920244-45925244 GCF_046742065.1 Oratosquilla oratoria
TAGCCAAGAAATAAAACTAAAAAAATCAACCTAAAACTAGGCCCCAGGAAACTTTGGAAAAATGGCAGTGATGTCAGCAATATCGTCGTCTTAATTAAAAACCTCCATTCCGCGATCCTTTTTCGGTACTTTCATTTTGATAACCCGCTGATTAATAAAAAGATGTAGTAACAAAATAACATCAACAACCATGAAAATAATAGCAATAATGATGATGATAATAATGGTAATGATGAAAATAATAATAATGGTGAAAATAATAATAATAATGATAATGATAGTAGTAATAATAATAATAATAATAATAATATGATGATGATGATGATAAATATAATCGTTATAACAATAGTAGTAATAATAATGGTAATAGTAATAATAATAACAGCGATGATGATAATTACTAATAAATGGTATATAATAGGTACTAAGTAATGATAATAAGTTAGTGAATTTTTTTACTACCATGTCGAACAAATGATTTCCTAATTAGGTCATACTTACTTCTGGATACTTAATTACAGCAAACATTTCATAATAAACTGTAATATAGTAATATCGACTTGGGTTTTTCATAACAATGAATTAGAAATTACCCTAATATTTCCATAGTCTACACTCAATTCTTTATTATTCGCATTTGTTTGTCTACTGGCGACTTTAATTAGTAAGAGAAAGCCCCTCTCGCTTGATGCCAGAGAGCTTGGCACACATTCTTTCTCAGTAGTGTGGAGGACTCTTGAAGAAAATGCTTCTTGTGGTTTCTGTTCAACAACGTCTCTCTTTGGAGGAGAGAGCCTTCCAGCACTCACAATACGCTGCTTTACACATACTGTCCACGAGCTTATACAAAAGAATTACTGTGGCTATGAGCAGACGATTCTACTCGGTTAAGGGAAATGACATTCAAAAGGGCGAAGTACGAGGTCGCGGAGGAAGTCGAGGGACTTCGACGGGCCGTGGGTGGACGGGTGCCCTGCTTTTCGAGTTTGATCAGGGGCTATCGTGCACTTGCAGCAGGTTGTATCCCTCGCGATCCGCAGTCTTCATTCCTCGACGTCAGTGTAAAGCATTACGTACCATCCTCGCATTGTGTCACCCGCTTTGGTCCTCAGCCTTAAAGCCTCTCCTGAGGGTCGGCCCAAGAAGAGGGTATCGCGCCGGCCATCAGCTCTTTTTGTGTCTTCGGCGAGTTCGGAGTCTTCTCCATTGAGGCCCGCCTTTGTCGTCCCCGTCGTTGGCCGACTAGTCGGCCCGCTATCATTCCTATTGTCTTCGAGTATTCTTCATCGGCGCTCATCCCAGGCTATCCTGCTCATTATCGTCAGGACGGTACTTGCCTTGTTATCGTGTCTATTTTTTTTTGTCTCAAAGGGTCTGAAAAAAGAACACTTACTTCATCTGCAAGGCTCACTTCCAACCAAAAGAAAGTCCAGCACGTGATCCAAGACCATAGTGAATCACACACCCATATATATATATATATATATATATATATATATATATATACATATATATATATATATATATATATATATATATATATATATTATATATATATATATATATATACATACACACACACACACACACACACACACACACACACACACACACACACACACACACACACACACACACACACACACACACACACACACACACGACTCGGTGGCGCAGTTGGTAGAGCGAAGAACTACCAGCATGGTGGTGCGCGTAGTGCTTGGTTCGAATCCTGCCCAGGGCCGAAATTATTTCGGTACAGCTGCGCTTCGGGTCGTTACTCTGACTCTCTTGGGCGGGGAGTTGGGTGTGTGTGTGTGTAAGGTCATAGCATTACCCATAGATCGGACCTACGAGCTCTGAGCTCTCATCCAGGAGGGAAATAGCTGTCGATCACGAGTCCAACACGTGATCCAAAGACCAAGTGAATACACACACACACACATACACACACACACACACACACACACACACACATATATATATATATATATATATATATATATACACATAAACAAGGGAAATAAACTAAACCGAGGGCTTCGTCAGACACTGACGTAATAGACGAAAGCGCTCGGTCTTTATTTACCCGTGTGTTTTTTCTGCGTGCTTAGAATCACGCGTTCATGTAAAATTTGCTACACACACATATATAGATATGTGCATAATGCACATTCACACACACATATATATGTAACGATGTTGCGGGGACTGACAAATGAGAGCCAGGAAGAAATGTCAATTCGTGGTGGTTGGAATCTCGTATTTTGTCACCGAACCCAAACGAGCTAAACTTTTATTCTTCGGGATTCTTTGGAATTCTCCGTATGCCCGACGTGTCCTGTCGAGGAGGCAGACGCTTGTTCACCCGAGGAATTCGTTCCTCATTTAAAACTAATTTTCACTTTGGGTCGTGGCCGTGGACATCGACGGGGGGAATGGTTCCGTGGCTCAGATTGTTCTTGGGCCGGAGGGTCTTATGGTTCCTCTCGTCTTCTGGAGAGTCTTCCAGCGAACAAAAAGAAAAGGATTCCAGGTGTCACGCGACCCCGCCCGTTCGCGGAAGACTGTGGGAGGTGAGGTTTCATAATCACCTGTAAATGTCTCCCCTTCCGTCCTATTGTTTAACTCCAGCGACAAATTGGTGGTTCGGGAGCCCGTTCCCACTTCAGGTAGTCCCTGATACCACCTCGATGTACAAAATTCGATCCACCTTCTCTTTGTCTTGATCTCCATCATTATCTTCTTCTTTCTTAACAGTGTCCCACTTTGGTGGTGGGTTTCTCTCTCTCTCTCTCTCTCTCTCTCTCTCTCTCTCTCTCTCTCTCTCTCTCTCTCTCTCTCTCTCTCTCTCTCTCTCTCTCTCTCTCTCTCTCTCTCTCTCTCTCTCTCTCTCTCTCTCTCTCTCTCTCTCTCTCTCTCTCTCTCTCTCTCTCTCTCTCTCTCTCTCTCTCTCTCTCTCTCTCTCTCTCTCTCTCTCTCTCTCTCTCTCTCTCTCTCTCTCTCTCTCTCTCTCTCTCTCTCTCTCTCTCTCTCTCTCTCTCTCTCTCTCTCTCTCTCTCTCTCTCTCTCTCTCTCTCTCTCTCTCTCTCTCTCTCTCTCTCTCTCTCTCTCTCTCTCTCTCTCTCTCTCTCTCTCTTTGGGGTGTAGGAGGAAGTTGATATTGGCATCTCAAATAGGGGTTTTTCCTTCTTGTCCACTGTGACACCATTATGCACTATTGGCATTAATTTTACTGTGGTCATTCTGTACGGTACTTCTAAGGAGTTAATTAAAAATTATTCCATTATATTCAATGTAAAGGTTGTTATCATTTTGTACGTAATAATGCTGGTTTGAATACTTCACTTACCTTTTTATAATACATTACTCCGCAAGGTTGATCTAGTTAAATCATGAAATACACACCTTGAATAAGTTGAGTCCCTTACTGACTTCTTCCACATTGCTTTCCCCATTTGGTTGAATTATTTTCAGAACTGACACACAACTTTTAATGCTCTTACGTTAGGCTTGTAGACCTTCCCTTTCATCCACCACTCAGGCCGCATTTTGGGCAACCACTTCACGGCAGGATTAACTAAGGAAAATCTATAACGAAACCACACTTTTAAGACTTTTACTCTTCTCTTTCTAGAGCAGTAATGCTCAACCATTCCTTTTGTCATCCGACTCCTCTGCTTGAGGCACTTGCCTATTTACCCACTTTAATATTATGGAAAAGTTAGGAGCCGACGTCACTTTTACTCTATGGACTTTGGGGACTCCTGAGAATCGGAGAAGAGTGCGGGATTCGAACCCATATCTAAGCGTTTTCGATTATGCCATCAGCTCACATTTACATTTTAGTATTATGGTTTTTAAGAAAATAAACTGTGAACTAGAAAGAAAAAATATATTTCAGTCGTGTGTATAACACGTGGTTAGGAGGGTAAAGCATATTACACAATTCATATTAAAATTTCACACAGTTAGCCAACACCATGTCATATCTTACCCCCAGGGGATGAATTTACTCCTGTGCAAAAACCACTGTTATTTACTGATAGAGTACAGTAGTATTTCCCGTCCAAAGACTGAATTCCCAAAAGAGACCTTTTGGTTACCAGCAGACTCCATTATGATCTCACCTTTAATATCCTTCACCAAAAAGGGAGATGAAAACGAAGAATGAGAAGAAGAAGACGAAGAAGAAGAAGAAGAAGAAGAAGAAGAAGAAGAAGAAGAAGAAGAAGAAGAAGAAGAAGAAGAAGAAGAAGAAGAAGAAGAAGAAAGAAAAAGAAAAGAAGAAGAAGAAGAAGACGAAGACGAAGTAGAAGAAGAAGAAGACGAAGAAGAAAAAGAAGAAAAAGAAAAAGAAGAAGGAAACAGATGGTAAAAATAAAAAATCACTTACCACCAAAGTGTTTTGATAATAAGAAAGAGGATGATAATGATGAAGAGAAGGGGGATGAGGAAGATGAAGAGAAAGAGGAATAGGATGAAGGTCATAGTAGAGACTGAAAGAAAGAGAGAAGAGAAAAATGAAAAGAAAAAATAAACGCAAAAGAGAAAGGAAAAGGAAAGAAAAAAGAGGAAGAGAAATATGTACAGAAGTTGGAAAAGGAGAATAAAAGAAAGAGGAATGAGAAGAACAAGAGGAAGAGCAGCATGTATTAGAATTGGAAAAGGAAGAATAAAAGAAAGGATGAAGAAGGAAAAAAGCTGAAGAAAAGGAAAAGAAAGAGGAAGAGGAGAATGAAGTGGATGATGAGGATAAAGGTGACAATTAATGTGATAAAGATGAGGATGAAGATAAGGAGGAGGAGGAAGATGAGGAGGAGGGGGAGGAGAAGGAGGAATAGAGGGAAAAGGAGGAGGAGGATGATGAGGAGGAGGGAAGGAGAAGGAGGAGGAGGGGAGGAGGAGGAGGAAGGGAGGAGAAGGAGGGGAGGAGAAGGAGGAGGAGGAGGAAGAAGAGGAGGAGGAGAAGGAGGAGGAGGGGAGGAGAAGAAGGGGAG
>NC_134807.1:45930244-45937744 GCF_046742065.1 Oratosquilla oratoria
ACAAAACTGAGAAAATTACAAAAAAAAAAAAAAAAAAGTCCTCCGACCTGACAACATGGCCTTCTAAAACCTTGATACAAATAAATGTGTTTTTTTCTTTTTACCTCCGACCTAAGGGGAAGGGTCCATGGTACCCATAACCCAACAAATGAAAATACGAGTATTGTGGTCGCAAAGTACTGAGAAAGCGCTCACTAGAATAAGCTCTTTGACTGCGTAAGAAAGCTGTTCACCTGGATAAAATTTTCTGTCGGTAGTGAAAAGGATTACTATAGTTGTAGAATGGAGTGAGAGATTTGATCTATTTTTCTAATTGCTTCCTCTTTTACCTTTTCACCACTTAATTATTTCCACATCCTTTTATGACTTTGCTTTCTTTTCTAAACGTTTTGATTTTTCCTTTCTTTTTCTTTCTTCTCTTGTCTCACGTTTTTCTTTCCATTATTATTTCTCCTACCCATTCTATTTTTCTTTTCCTCCCACTCACTCTTCCTTTCTATTCTTCTTAGTCTTATCTTATTTTTTCTTTCGCTTCATCTTTATATGACCATTCTCTCTCATTTCTATTTTCATGAACGTACCAAATAGCTTTTCTTCCTTTACTTTTCCTTTACTTTTTTCTTCTCCTCTTCCTCCTTCGTCTGGCCTGAGCCCAGCCCTACCCGACCCTCCACCACAATTAAGCTTCCAGCACCTGATCCTTCCACCACCTGGCCTATCTCAGTACCTCCAATCTATTTCATCCTCCCCGCTCTACCTAATTTCACCCAATTCCGTGTCCCTATCCATCACCGAATCCGTCAGAACGCGGTGACAGATGAAGGGGCTGGACAGAGACACTCTCTCCGTGAGGCTGGTAATTGGGGCAAATGTTCCTCACATTCAAATGACGAAGCGCCCTTTGGAGTTTCAAAGTTTTCTCTATATCTATGATTCCTCGGCTAACAATTTCATGCGACGGTTTCCTCCGTTTGTCTTTGAAAGAGACCCTGCATCCATATTTATGATTTCTTTAGATAGATAATACTTCACTGAATTATTTGTTTCCAAGCAACTGCTAGATATAGAGTAATCATATGCCTTTGCTAATTCGGCTGTATTACTGGTCACAGACACTCCAACCTGTTTCTTCCGCCATGCGCACAAGTATCAGTTATTATACTTTCTTTAAGTCTAGGTGTCACAGATATCTTTCTGATCGTCAAGGACGTTCCTCCTCACGTTTCTAACGTTCTTTACCTTAAGCTGCCTTCTTACAATGTTGACATATGCCTAACTAACAAAGTTGTCCTCTTTGTGTGCGCAGGCGCTGAGCGGGTTCCTGATGATGATGACGCAGGGCGGGAAGCTTCTCTACATCTCGGACAACGCCGCAGAGTACCTCGGCCACTCCATGGTGAGTACCAAGGGCAAAAGGGGTTGAAGGAAGAACACCACCGTGCCCCCTTTCTTGCATGTCTTACTTGTTTTGGGTTGTCTAACCTATCTATGCCACCAGACAACTTTTATGAGATAAGGCTATTAAGATATTTGTACGCGTGTGTCTTTTTTTTCAAAAGATCTTAATTTTATGGTACGGCTCGCTATATACACCAAGGGAACTACCCTCTTTCACTAACACGGAACCCACACTAGTGCGGGTTCATAAGAACAAATCGACGTCTATGAAATCCGTCTGAGAAGCTAATTCTCAATGATCGGTCCAGTCGTTCACTCGCGTGCCCGTGGGAGAGATGGGGAGGTTTTGGTGCTGTGGGTAGGGGGTGCTTCGAGAGGGTCACTGTTTTTGCAAAAACATAGGCACTCTGTATTTTTCTAGTCGTTCAAAGGCTCCCCAATGTCTACGAGAACGATCGTGATTCAACTGCAAGGGCTGAAAGAGCTTTGTTGACAGCTCGTGGCTTCTGTATCCGCGGGTAGTGTAGCCAGCCACGTCATATGCAAATGGAACGCAATATGCTATTGAGCTGTGTGGTGCAGGACTCGCAACACAGGCAAAGGAAGTAGCCTCACTCTTTTTTGAGGTCAAGAGGAAGCAGAGTTGTGGTGTTATCTAAGTTACTTAACCTTGTAACAAACTTGCAATACTTCTCAGTAAAACTGAAGATGTTCTTTGTTCGGGAGATATTTGAATTTGGCCTCGCTTGGGCGTTTGTTAATACTGCCAACCGTATAGCCACGGTTACTTCACAAACTTCATTCTGAGTAAAGAAAGGGCAATTTCATTCAGTTAGAGGAAAGCCTAATTAGTTACGAGACAGAATATATTTTTGATCTTATTTATGTATTTATTTATTTTTTTTGCTCAAGATGGGTTGCGGCACCCCTATGGAGCCGACGAAGACTTGAGGCAGATCCCACAAAGATTAGATCCCTCCTCAGTAGAAGTTTTCTAACGTTCGAAAAGGGAGAGAAAAAAATAGAATAAAAATGAAGGAAACTAAGAAAAACAGAAGAAAAGAACAAAAAAAGCTGGTAAGAAAAAAGAAAGAAAAAAAGAAAAAACGTAGAAGGAAAGAAAGCAAAGAGGTAAAGAAAATGAGAGAGGACTAAATAAAAAGAAAGAATGAAATAATAAAGAAAAAGAAGTAATGAGCGAGTAAAAGAAAAGAGAATGAAAATAAATAAATAAGAAGATGAAAAAGAAAACAAAGGTAAAGACGATGACGAATGAGGGCAAGTCGAAAAAGAGGACAACAATGAAGATTAAAACGGCGACGATGACGACGACGATGATAACAAGGAAGAATAATTTTTCGCGTCTCTGGGCCTCCAAGTCTCCTTTTACCATTGTTCATCTTTATGACAAAAAACAAACAAACTTATGTTATCAACTAATTGTAAAACAGTGACTGAAAAATATATATTTCCATTCATTATGGTGGAGCACTCATCGAAGATGTTCCCGCAATTGGCAGGCGATTTCAATCGGTTGTGGGGTCGGAGGATAACCTGCAGGCGATTTTCACCTACCCAGGTCGCGTTCAGTTTTAGGAATTTCTTTCTCTGAGGAATAAAATCAAACGACGGCTATTACACTTGAATCAATACATAGAACCTTCAAGGGAGCATACATATGGCCACCACTGTTCTCGGAGAGCTCGATTAGGCACGGACACAAAAAGCGAATACTGTGAACAAACAACCATCAATGAGGGCCGAACGGGATCCTGGCGTTTGAACGTCAGGGTGAACGGTTCGAGCTTCGTATCGAGATGAAGGTTACCAAGGCCACCAGGGAAAAAGGGCTCCTCCTCCTCTTCCTTGGAGAACCTTGACATAACGCTCCTTTGTCATGTTAATTCGCACGCCAGAGAGAACATAATAAGCTGAAAGGCTTGGCCTGTTCAGTCAGTGGGTGTTAACTTGGGTAACACGGAGATAGCGCGGTACTGGTTTATTTACGCTCGGCTTTGGTTTGCATGGTGTTGTAGTGTGATAAGGTGGTGATAGTAAGGGGGGGAGTGTGACAAGTAGGGTGTGGAAGTCGTGTTATGTGAAATACATTCAATGGTGTAAAGCGGAGTGTGCAACGAATACTTCACGAAGTACATATTCATGCCTATATATGTACATAAATAAATATGGATATATGTACATACGTACATATGTAGGTAGGTATGTTCAGTATAAAGTATGTGTATATGTGTGTATTGCAGTAACTATATATTCATTGCAATATGTATATATGTATGTATGTATATGTATGTATGCATGTCTGTATGTCTGTATATATGTATGCACTTATATATGTATGTTTGTATGTATGTATGTATGTACGTATGTATGTATGTATGTATGTATGTATGTACGTATGTATGTATGTATGTATGTATATATGCATGTCTGTATATCTCTGTATGTATGTATGTATGTATGTATGTATGTATGTATGTATGTAGGTCAAACTGCCAAACCCTTAAACATCAGCATTGAACAACACAAGAAACATGTCAGGGATGGGAATAACTAGTGGAATCTTCAAACATGTTGAATCAAATAATCATCCTGTTGACTGGGGTAATGCCCATGCCATCTATTACACCAATAACATAATAGTAAGAAACTTAATAGAGTGCAGTTTGATCCATACCACCAGTGATCAAAATACTAACTTACACAAAAGCTTATATAAACTTGACAATTTTATCTGCCAAGAAATAAGCAAAAGAATAATAAGGTAAAATGTAACCCTGCGACTGTGACCTAATGTCGTCCCTCCCTCATTAGTGGGACGCATTGACCTTTGCGACCTGACCTACCGCTTTCTAGGGGTAAATGTCCTCTACTCTTATGTAAACTGTCCTTGTTCCTTCTTCATGTATATATAAACTATGTATTTCTGTTCAACTATGTACTCTTTGCACTGAAGATGTAATATAGGAAAGCGCTCTGCTTCGTTAGTTTCTTCTTCCAAGTGGTCTACTTTGCATGTATGTATGTATGTATGTATGTATGTATGTATGTATGTATGTATGTATGTATGTATGTATGTATGTATGTATGTATATATATATGTAAGTGTTTGTGCTTGTATGTATGTATGTATGTATGTATATACGTATGTATGTATGTATGCATGTATGTATTTATGTATGTATGTATGTAAGTATGTATGTATGCATGTATGTATGTATGTATGTATGTATGTATGTATGTATGTATGCATGCATGCATGTATGTATGTATGTATGTATGTATGTATGTATGTATGTATGTATGTATGTATGTATGTATGTATGTATGTATGTATGTATGTATGTATGTATGTATGTATGTATGCATGGATGTATGCATCTATATATGTATATAGGTAATAGTGGTCATAACAATAATAAAAGAAGCGTTCGATTACCAAGACACAGTCGAGCCAATCATCGACCCGGCAAGGCAGAATCCTGGAATGAGAATCCTAAGCAACTATAGAAGCGAAATGATCGGAGGGTGACGAGCCGTTTACAAACCCGGACGGGAGCCGGGGATCCTGGAGATGGGGGAGGGAGAGAGGTCGTCTGGGCAGAGAGAAGAACTCTGCCGGAACGCAAACAGTCACTAGTCTCCCGATAAGGCAGGATACGCCACTGGTATTTGCATAGTCGATCTGATACGAGATAACCCGAAGATGCGAACGGCTCTGGCCAATAGAAGCTCGTTTTCCTGTCAACATCTGAAAAGAGTATTAACTAAGCGTCTGGGAAATGAGCATACGAATGGAGATGTTATTAAAGAGGAGATGAGGTGTAAAGAAAGTAGAATTATATACACAGAGAGAAAAATTATGATCTATACGTATGTATGTGGGTGGTATGTGTGTACACGTTTGTACGCTGTATGTATAAGGATAAATGAAAAAAAGTTGATAAAAAAGGAAGAAAGGAAGGAGGAAAATAGGAAGAACTGCGAAAAAGAGTAAGAGGTGATGGTGAGTTGGATAGTTAATGGGTGAACTGCATATTGGTTCTGACGATGCATTAGAGAAACAAAGAAAGAACCCTTTTGACAATATTTTCTTTATGTTATCGCATTATGTCCTGTTTTCCCCTTTCTCTCTCGTTTTCTTTTAGAATCAGGTACATGTAGGAAGATACAGACAGATTTGTTTTCATACATTTCATGTCTAAAGTGAAGATGACCGTAGGTTCAAAAACAAACATATGGAGAAGATATTTTTGACAGTAAACGTTAGGAAAGCGCAGTGTCTGGTCGTGACAGCCCTGCGTTGTGTATACCTTCTACATTATATCAATGAAAGAAACTTGGAATTACACATTATACAAAGTTTTCATCTTACCATTGTCATTGTTACGAAAAAAATTCCTTGGGAGTATTGTGCCATAATAACACTACGAGAAAAAAAAATCTGAAATATTGGCAGTACCAAAGAAAATCTGTTTCATCCTTATGATGCGGTTGCAGATCGTCATGCCCTTTATCAACCGCAACTTTGGCTGATATCAATTCTTCTTTAATTTGCAACATGTTTATATCATGCCCTCGATACGACACTTTTCCTACTCTGAAATAAGATACTTGACAAGAATTAGGTTACTTTGTTATGGTTTAGTTGTAACTAACTATAAGCGAGGACCAATACTCTGTCTTAAAACTGCTGACATCTAAAGCAACTTATAGATTATCAATTCACTATTGGTCTACAGTTAGTATGTATCGCGCCCTTAGATCAGAGCTAGCTCTGAACAACAGTCATCTAGTTAAAATTTAGCAGCCTCTTTCAATGCTTCTCGTCGGCACAGTAGTTGGACTTGGCCCCCTGCCAAGCCAACGCAACAACAGCAGCACCCGATACCCCAGCCACTGGCTGTGAACCAAAGATAGCAATGATAGAATTTCAAACAAACAGGTTCTAACCCTCTAATGAACTGTTTAGTTGCGCTTGGGTGGGGCCATAGACGCAAGCAAGGGTAACTATTACTCTGGCCGTCTATTGTTCTCGACTTTGATGGCTGTTTTAATTTTATTTCTTTGATATCACTCCATGGATGAGGGCCACCCCCGTCCGTTGCCATATCCTTTTGCCTCGTAACAACATCGTTCACTGTCTTAATAACTCTGCAAGTATTATTCTCCCTCCCTCCCTCCCTTCCCGTCCCGCAGAATCGTTCGGCTTCCATCCATACCGAAGTCTCCTCAGCCACCAGGGATAATGGACTGCTGGTCCTCATCTCTTGACCTACAGCTTGGTACGTCGAACATGCTGAAGAAAGGAGGAAGAGAAGCAAGAGAATGTGGAGGAAGAGGAAGAGGAGGATCAGGAGGAGGAGGAAGCAAAGGAGTAGGGTATGAGAAGGAGGAGCAAAAGGAGAAAAAAAAAGAAAAAAAAGAAAGAAGAAGAGGAAGAGTGTGGGACGGAGAGGTTTGTGTGTGGAAAGAAAGACTCCAAAAAATAAATTACATTTGGAAGCACTCAAAATAGATATAATGTAAGTGTACTACATGTTAAGTGAGCCAGTTCATTTGTATTTCCGGATATACCAGTATGTCCATAGAGACACCCTTGACTCTGTGATGACAAACAGGATTCCCTGAAACCATTTGTTACGTGCTTGGGAGATCGTCTGGAATGAAGGACGCGCCATCGAAGTGTCTCTGGATCTACGCAAGGGTCTTTTTCTTTCTCGGGAACGTCTGGGGACACTTTACCTTTGCGAGCTCAAAGGGAGACGAGGCCCTTTACCTTACTCTGTTAGTCTCTTTCGTTCTGATGACGTAATAATACTTTATTCATTTGAAGAAAATTTCTGAAGTGAATGGTAGTATCATTTCTGATAAGCGTCGAATGCTTTGGTTAAGAAAAGAAGCTTCCTCATCATGAAAGGTTCAAATAATTTTGAAAAAAAATCTAACTGATTTCTTTAATTTTTTCTTTCTTTCTTACCTCAGGAGGACCTTCCTCATCATGAAAGGTTTAAATAATTTTGAAAAAATTTAAACTGATTTCTCTCATTTTTTTTTCTTACCTCAGGAGGACCTTTTGATCCA
>NC_134807.1:45952744-45957744 GCF_046742065.1 Oratosquilla oratoria
ACACACACACACACACACACACACACACACACACACACACACACACACATATATATATATATATATATATTTATATATATATATATTTATATATATATATATATATTTATATATATACAGCTTTAGCATCACCACCAATAGCACTGGCACCATCACCACTAGCAATACTAGCACCATCACCGCCACCACCTCTACCACACTACACACCCCATCTCCCGCCATCACCTCCACCACAAGGACACTACATCACCACACTATACCATCGCACTATACTTGCAGCAGCGGCAGCAGCAGCAGCAGCAGCATCGCCGTCGCCCGATGGCTTGCGCCACTCCCACTCCCACTCCGTCTCCCACTCCCAGCTCCCACTCCGACTCCCACGGCCAGGCGACCAGGTCAAGTGTTACTCCTCGGGCTCTTCACAAAGGCTGACATCGGCATTATGGTCACGCCTCCTCTCACCTCCCTCTCCTCCTCCTTCTCCTCCTCCTCCTCCTCCTCCTCCTCCTCCTTCTCCTCATCATCATACAGACTCTTGCTTTCTCAGCCCGTCTGTGCTTCAGCACCGATGCTTCGCTTTACATAATTTGATTGAATTTCTACTTTACTTCTTTGGATTACGTTTATCTTTCCTTCTCTTTTTCCTTTCGTGTCCTCTCGCTGCGCCAGATAAACCCAATCCACTATAATATATTCTTTTTTTCTCATCATGGTTACTAGCATTCTGTATTAATATTTGCATGTTCATGATCCAATCCCCCACCCCTTCCCCGGAACAGTATGATTTTTATGAACGACTGTGTTTCTTATCTATTTTATCTGAATCCTCATGCCTTTTCTCTCTCCTTACCGCACAAGTCACCATTTTCTATTTGTTTTCTCCACTTTACTTTGGTTTTACCCTCAAAATAAAAAAATTCAAAGTGTCGTGCTGCCTTTCCGAATTTTATATTAACTTGCAGGACCAGAACTGTGGGAATGATGATCTGCAAAAACTTCTCCAATGTCTAGGTCATAGGAGATGACTGGAGACCTTTTCGTTGGATAATGCCACGTACCCTTGATTACTCATGCAAAACTAATGGACTGGTGCATCAAAATACACATTTATTGTAAAGATGGTGATAAAGAATATAATATCTCTCAACTATTCACAATGAGTAGTTTTCGTCATAAGGGCATTTTTTGTTAGGTTCCACCACATCAGATTGAAAGTTGCTGACAACAAGACAGCTGAACAAACAGCACCACCGGGAGGCACTTCACTCACAATTAAAAGCAGTTTTGCTAGTGCCACACGCACACACGCACGCATGCACACACGGACACACGCACGCACGCACGCCAGAATGCCCGTTCGATGTCTGCCACCCCGCTTGGGTTCAACAAAGAAGTCAATCCCTTGATTCGAGTCGCACATCTTCCTGTGCCCATGTCTGCCCCCCCTCCCCCTCCCCCACCTCTCCCTCCTCCCTTTTCCACCTCTGGAGACTTTTGAGTCTCCCTCCCTGATTTGTCGTACTTATGTTCTCTTTTAGTATGACATTTTCATAGAGCAGTGACCCCCATTATGAAGTGTGACACGCTCAAGGACGGACGCCTCTTGACGCCTTGCAATTGCTACGAAAGTTATGCTTTATCTGCAAATTTGGATATGTGCACATACACATACTGTCGGCTATACATGTGTTAAAAAGCATAAGATATGTGGTTAAAACTGATATATAGCCAGAGATCTTGGGGCTCAGCCCGGAGACCGAGCGTCAGCCCCTCATGGCTGCACCTCCCGATGGAGTGGAGGAGGTTGGTGGGTTTTGAGAGTGGGCAAGATACAAGCAGGTGCCCGCCATTGGTCCTTAAACATAAATGCATACATACTTACCAACATACATGCATAAGTACATACATACATACATACATACATACATACATACATGCATGCATACATATACACACATACATACATACATACATACATACATACATACATACATACATAAATACATACATACATACATACACACATACATACATACATACATACATACATACATACATACATACATACATACATACATACATACATACATACATACGTACATACATACATACATACATACATGCATACATACATACATGTCTATATCCATACACATATATACATGTACGTATACATGTAGACATGTATACACATATATATGTATGCATGTATGTACTCTATGTATACATGTATATATGTACGTATATATTTATATATGATCCACCATGGGCTTAGGTCATGTTTTGAACTCGTGATCAACAGCCACTACTTTACTGGATGAGAGCTCAGAACTTGTATATACATCAATATACGGGCAATGCTGTGGCCTTACACACACATACTTAATTCTCATGTTGAAGGTGGACATTATATACAAATATATGTAATATATGTAATATATATATATATATATATATATATGTATATATTTCTATATATATGTATATACTTATACATATATTTGTATATATGCATATGTATATATGTATATATGAATATACTGTATGTACAATTTATATACGTATGTATAGAATCGCCGTTTCACGGGACTCAAGTCAAGGCTATACTTCCATCTGAAGAGTCTTCACCTTAATTTTCACATATTTGTCGTGGCTTTCCTTCGGTTCTTCCATCTTTCTATTATTTGGTTTTTAAATCATTTCTCTTCTTCCAGTTATGTCAGTTTCCTCATATGTATTCTTAATATCCTCCTCTTAGTTTATGTTTTTAATTTTGTTTAGTGATTACATTTTTATTTCCCTCTACTTCATTTATATTAAATATGTAATTGTCATGTTATCGTAAATTCTTTCCTCTTCCTTCACCTTGCCATTGCAGAGTCCTTTCCTCCCTCCCTCCTGCCCTCGCCGAGTAATCTGCAAGAGGGAGGGACAAGACGCCCCGCGGGGCGACTTGTCCACCGCTTTGCCCTCCCACTCTCGTCAACACTTTCCTTTTCCCCTTCCTCTGTAGCTCTCTTAGTTTAGCTCCAACTTTGCTCTTCTAGGTTCTCGTTGTCGTCCCTCTTATCTCGTATCTCTCCGTATTTCTCCCTTTCTCATTCATTGCCTCTTCCGAGTTTTCCTTAAAGATTTATATCATTATTATGATTTTAATATCTTTAGTCCTCCTCTTCCTCCTTCCTTCTTCAAATCTGTCTTTCACATTTCTTATTCCTCTCACTGTTGTTCAGGTATTTTATCAACCCTCACCCATCATTATTTATTTCGATTCTGTTTCTGTTATTTTACTCATACGTCTCCCCTTCACGTCTTAATTGTTCTCACTTTTCTGAGTAGTCAGCCCTTTTTTTTTTCTTTATCTCCTTTTCTCATCCACCTCTATTTCAAACAACAAAAACAACTCTCTCAGTAGAATGACATCTTTTCTTTTATCGCTCTCGAGCCCTAAATGATTTATTGATTTCTTCCTGGCGAGCTGAGTACCAAAGAGGTAACTGAAAACTGATCACCTTGCATGGACCACAGGGTTCTTCTTCTTCCTCTCGATCTTCCAACCTCTCATGCACTCGATTTGTTCATCTACCCTATCTCTCGCTCATTTTTTCTTCATTTCTTATTTTTCATCCTCGTCTCGCCATTCTCTTCCTTCTCGTTCATTTGTTCCTTTCTCTTTTCCTTTCTTTTCCTTCTCCTACTACACTTACCTTCTCTCTTTCCTCTTTCTCCTCCTTTTCCCACTCCTCTTTCCTCTCTCCTCCTCCTCGTTATTTTATTCCTCTCCTCTTCTTCCTTTTCGCCCCCTTCTTCCCTACCTAAACCTACTCAATCTTCTATTCCTCTTCCTACTACTTTTTCTACTCCTTCTCCTCCACCTCTTCCTCCTCCTCCTCATCCCCCTCCTCCTCCACGCCCCCCGCAGTGCACCCCTACCTGCGTCTGCCTGTTCCTCGCGTTGGGCACTTCGAGTCACTCTACGGCAGGAGAGGACGCCCCCCCCTTCCCCTCCCCTCCCCCTCCCCTTCCCACCCAAGGGGCGCCCTGCCGCCGCTGCAGAGGGAGGGGCACCCTGCCGGGGACCAAGAGGGTCTCCTCACTCGGCGGTCCGCCCGTCTGTTTGTCTGTCTTGTCTCAAAGAAGCCCCGCCTCGGCTTCTTCATCACCGGAGAGAGGGTTGCAACGTCGGCCGTGAGTCAGGAGGTATTTCATCGTCAGCGAGGCAGTGCTTGGATCAGTCGGAATGAAAATGGAGGGTCGAAGAAGCTATATTTGAATACAGAATCTATGGGCTGCTTTACCATACAGACAGGGTAGCACTGATTTGTTTTGTACCTTATCTTTATTCCTTTCGCTTTAAATAGACTGCAATCAAATTCTTAATGCGCTTCACAGATTAATACTCTGAAGAAAAGGGTATTTGACTTCATTTAGCTGAGGGTGACCTTCGATTTAAACCTATGAACCGCGGGAAATTTGGTCCTCTTTGTATCTTTGTTCTCCGCGTGAAATATGCAAGTAAATGAATAAACAAAAAATAACTGAACAAATAAGTACATATATACTTAAGTAAATTAATAAACAAATAAGTACATGTACAAATATATAGATAAATATCATAGACATAAATAAACAAGCAAGTAAATACATAAACGAGTAAATAAAGTTATGTAATGATAAAATCAATAATAAAAATGTAAATAGAAAAATGAAGAGAAAAATGAATACATATAGTAAATAGAAAAATAAGAAGTTGGGGGCGAGGGAAGATATAGTTGAAAAAAGACAAGAGAAGTCGGCTGAAGTTCACACAGACTTAGCTCTCTTCATCTTTGGATGTTGCTCGTCGCCGACGCGTCAGGACTCGCCTGCGCTGCGTTCGTTCTCTGGCCTTTCGTCAGGATGGCCTTGGCTTGGGTTTATCAACTCAGGATCAATTATTTTTACCAAGGTTCCACTCATACAGTGATACAAAAAATATGGAAGCTGTGTCCATGCAATCG
>NC_134807.1:45965244-45970244 GCF_046742065.1 Oratosquilla oratoria
CAGAATAGAAATAGATAAATAAATAAATAAAAAGCAAATAAACAAGTACATAGATAACTATATAGATAAATGAATAAACAAATGAATATATAGACAAATAAGTAAATAAACAAATTAACAAATGAATATGTAGACAAATAAGTAAACAAATCAACAAGAAAAGAAACAAACAAATAAAATTGCAAACAAGTAAGGTAAATTGATAATTCTATTATGAATCAGATAAATAAATAAATCAGGTAAATAGACAAATAGAAATAGATAAACAAGCAAACTGACTACTGGCTCCATTGTCAAGCCTTCCGTCACTGGTGCTCATGACGTCACTGCTAGGAGGGCTCTTGCAGCTTCAAGAAAGAATTTCACGTCCGTTCCTAAGACAACAAGATCCAGCTTTTTTCCCAGCATCGTAATAACCATTCTCAGCCATAAATCCCACCTCCGCCTGTTTCAATAACCTTCGCCCTGACCCTGGAAGCCACTCAAAATACCACAGCCACAACCTTTCTCCCTATTGCAATGCCCACAACCTCCGTAACCACCGTCTCAAACACCACAACCGCCATTATCTCTGACGCCTTGGGTCGGAGCGTCGCCTGCAAGTGGCCAACTTCACCTCCCCACCCGCACCCGCCTCTGCCGGGGCCATAACTTCCTGAACACGACACCAGACAACAGAACATTGAATACAATCGGATCCTATACATGAGGTAGTCATCCCAAACTTATTTACCCTATAATTAGGCCCGCTGATATAAAAGCAAAACAAACAATAAAAATAATCAAATCACCTAATGAAAGAATTGATAAATAAAAGAATAGGAAAATAATCATGTGAATCTAATGATTAGAAATTAAAAGAGATTTATCTATAAATTAATGGTGTAGTTATGCATAAGAATAGAGAAATGAATAGAAAAATAAAGTGATGAGTAAAGAAAATTAACGAAAAACGAACAACAAATGTATAGATAAAATTATGAATGAATTAGTATAGAGAAACTTGTACGTGAATACATAAGTAAACATAGAAAAGCGTATGAATGAACAAATACATAAAACAATAGTTGACTGAATAGATGTGCATGAATAGATAAATAAATAAGTAAATAAATGAATACATAAACAAACAAATAAATAGAAAGCAAGTATAGACAACTAACACACAAACAAACGGATGAATGAATTATGAAAATGGCTCTGTACACAGATACAAAGAGAAACAGTAAACAGATGAAAATAAGAAAAATACATAAAAAGAACAAGGGCTTGAATAAATTAAAGTTGGGAGATGAATAGATAGATAACATGATATGAAACGATTTAATATAAAAAATCTCAAAACTTAATTCAATTGAAAATTAATTAAAAAGATACATGTATAGGAAAATGCAGCCTAGAAATAATATATATGTATACGTATATATATATATATATATATATGTATATATATATATATATATATATATATGTATGTATATATATATGTATGTATATATATATATGTATATATATATATGTGTATATATATATATATATATATGTATATATATATATGTATATATACATATGTATATGTATATATATATATATATATATATATATATATATATATTTAAATGTATATGTAGATAAATCGCTGATCCCTCCTCAACTCTGGTCACCTTAGGTCGTACCTATTTCACAGGCACCCCCACCTCCCTTCCCCATCCCCTTACCTCACCTCACCTCACCTCACTTCACCTGGCATCACCCTTCCTCTCTCTCTCTCTCTCCCCCTCCTCACTTCACCTCAACTCACCTCATCTTCCCTCCCTCCCCTCGCCTCACCTCCCCTCAACCTTGCTCTCAACACCTCTGTGGACCTTCCTCCGGAGCCCTCAACATCTCCACCACGGACACACCTCCAACACGTCCACGGTCACGACAGGCGGCGGCGGTGGCGGCGGCGGCGGCGGCGGCTGTAGGAACCGATCCTCGGCACCTCGACGTCATCAGACGTCCAGTCCAGCACATCTCACTCCATTACAATTCCACACATTTCCTCTTTCCTTCCGTCCTTTTTTTCCACTTCTTCCCTTCTTCCTTCCCTGTCTCCTTCCCTTCTCTACCTCCCTCCTTTCATTCTTCTCTCATTCCCTCCCCCTTCCCTTTATTATTCTTTCTCTCCTCCATTTCCTTCTTTCCATCCCTTCTTCCTTTCCATCTATTTCCCCCCCTCCCTTACTTTTCTATCTTTCCTCGCTCCGTTCTCTTCTTCCCTTCCTTTCTTATTCATTCATTTCCTTCCTCCCACCCTTTCCCTCACCTCTCTCTTTTCTTCCTTCCTCCACTTTAGTTTCACTCTCAATTACTTTATTCTATTATCTCTACTTTCCATTCCCACTCTCCTCTACTCCCCTCTATTCTATATCATCCTCATTCCTTCCGTCTCCATCTCTCAGTCTTCCTCCTCCAAACGTCCTCCTTTGCTCTATCTCCCTGTCTCTCCTTTTCTTCTTACTCCTATTTCTCCTCTTCCTCTCTGTTCTCACTAGCGATTTTCAATTACATTTTCAATGTTATATGATTTTTTTCACCTTTTCCCTCTCCCGGCACATTTATCATCCCTCTTCACAAGTTGAAGGGCTCGCTGGGCCAGACTTCGAGTTCATCGCCTTTTCCGACATTTGCGAACTCCTCTTTTCTTGAACCGTTTATTCAGGCTTTATTTCCTGAAACGGATTTCATCTCGGTGAGAAAGCCCGCAGCAGGCCTCCTCCTCCTCCCCCTCCTCCTCCCCCTCCTCCTTCTCCTCCTCCTCCACCTCCTTCTTCTTCTTCTTCTTCTTTTTCTTCCTCTTCTTCTTTTTTTCTTCTTCCTTTGCATTTGCTCATTCACAATCTTCATTCTTTCTTTACTCTTTTTCGTTTACTTCACCATTTCTCTTCCTTTTGTAGACGAAGAATTACATTTTTTCTCTTCTCTTTCTTTTGTAGTCCTTCATTCTGTTACTGTTGTGGTCATCTCCCATTATTTTTGTCATTTTTTCATTCCATGTTTTTGCTTCTCTGACATTTCTTCCTATTTTCCACGTAATCTAGCTTCTTTATCTTTACCTTCACCTTTTTACCTCTTTTTGTTCTCTCCTCTACCTCTTCTTCTTGCCTTCAGTTACATAATTCTCCTTTGATTTTTATCCCCTCATTGTTATCTTTATTCCTTCCAGCCATTCTTCTCTTCCAACTCTCCCTGATCATTTCTTATGTGTGCCCATTCTTCTATTTCCGTTTTCCTCCTCCTTGTCATTTTCCTTCTTCCCCTACTATTTATTTTCTTCCTTGATCCTCTCCTCTTCCCTTTGTTTCCTCCTCCTCTTTCACCCCCTTCTCCTCCTCCTCTTTCACCCCCTTCTCCTCCTTCTCCCCCTCTCCCTCCTCCTCCTTCTTCTCCCCCTCCTGTCGGACCACTTGTATCTATGTATGGTTGACGACCGACTCGTTCTCACGATGGGCTTGAACATTCAGAGAAAGAAACCGGACGGGCGGGCGGGCGGGCGTGGCCGTTCGGGCGTCGTGAGTCTCGACTTTTGAAGCTTTTCCTCCTTTCTAGAGGAAGCCAACAGGCAAAGGGAGGAAAGGAAGGAAGGAAAGAAGAAGAAGAGTGGAGGAAAAGAAGAATGGAAAGGAGAGAGGGAGGAAAGAAGAAAGGAACGAAAGTAGAAGTAAAGGAAGGAAGGTATGAAGTAAGGGAGAATGGAAGGAAGAAAGAAATGAATGAATGAATGAATGAATGAAGGAAGGAAGGAAGGAAGAGGAGAGGGAGGAAATAAAGGAAGGAGGGAGGGAGGGAGAGAGGGAGGGAGGAAGGAGTGAGGGAGGAAGGGAGGAAAGAAGAAAGGTAGGAAGGAATAAAGAAAGGAAGGTATGAAGGAAGAGAGAAAGGAAGGTAAGAAGTAAGGAAGGAAGAAAGGAAGATACACAGGAAGGAAGGAAGAAAGGAAGGTACACAGGAAGGAAGGAAAGAAATAAGGAAGGAAGGAAAGAAGTAAGCGGGTGAAAGGAAAGAAAGGAAGGACCAGGTGAGAAGAAAAGTGTTAGAATTTGGGGTTGAAGAGAAGACTCGAGTCAAAGGAGTGAGGTGGAAGGGTTGTTGAGGGGTGAGGGTGGGTGGGATGGAGGGAGAGAAGGGTGGGAGGTTCAGCTTGTACTGAAGAGGACAGAAGGGAAGAATTTAAGATTTTCCTCTGTGACGACACTGCAGCTGATGTTTATGATGTTTTCGTGAGTCTTTAAGAACTCCGCTGCTGCCTTCCCCTTTGTTTCTTGGGGCTTTTGATTGTGTCATTCCCGTAGGTGCCCAGGAATATTGTGACGTCTTATCGCTTTCCCATTTACTGCATGTATTTCTCGGTACTCCTCTCTTAGACTCCATTCCCTCTCTCTCCACCCCAAGCCCTCTTGTGTCCTGACGCACTGACCAAATCTCCTTGCTTTTGCCTGAATTTATGTGTTTCTTTTTTATATTCTTTTTTCACTGATACGCGATCAAGGAGGTACTGCACTGACGAAAATATATTTATAGAAGGCTTAAGAGCTCTTTACGATCCAGAGGCTCCTCAGTGAGAGCAAACCACCACCCAGCATTGACAGAAACAAATTTCTTAGATTATTCTTTTTTTGTTTTAATGTTTTTTAAGGTTAAGTTCATTATATTGGGAGTTACTGGCAAGATATTTTCTTACATTTTACCTCATTGGTGCCCTTTGGGAGTGCAAAATCTTGTCCTCATGCTCATTTGTTCTCCTAAACTTGAACGAGGGTGATGTTCTTCATTTTGGTTTTGTCATTTGTCGCCTCTCCCCATCCCCCCTCCTTTCCAGCCTAGTCAAGGAGCTAACGATACCTTTGGTTTCATCACCATTGGTTCTATTCGCTGGTATAACCACCATCATCATAAAAACTATCATCATCAACGACACCACAACCACCACCACTACCGTCACCGCTGCCACCACTACC
>NC_134807.1:45977744-45985244 GCF_046742065.1 Oratosquilla oratoria
CGTCCTTTTCTTTTCATTTCGTTTAATCAGAATCTCCCTTTCGTTCCCTCCTCATTTTCGTTGTCTTTTTTTTTTCTTTCTCTGCATCCTCGACCTTTGAGTTTTATCTATGCCCTCCTCGACGACCCTCCCCCTCCCACTCCCCTGCCCATCTCTCCCCAATCTCCCCCTACTTCACCGTTTTTCCCAGTCTTTTCTCGTTGTTTTTCCTTCGCTTGTTGTTATTCCATTTATTAACCCTTTAGTGGTCTATATCCTAGCAGCTCCATTTTCTCACTTATTTTTCCATTCCTCTTTTCATCTTCTATATTACGTCCAGTTATTCATTTTTGCATCATCATCGCTTACTCTCGTTTTCTATTGTCCTCTTTCTTTCTCTCCGACCTACCAGTCACACCCTCGGTTGTCTCTCTTCTGCTGTAGAGCATTGTTACTATAAAGAAGTCTTTCTTTCTTTATCTTGTGTGACTTTTTCCCACGTCTAAGGAATTCACTGCTGTCGTTATTCTCATATTCTGTTCGCAGTGAAAATGTCTCATCAAAAAGCTTTGTAAAAAAATGAATGACTATTAGACAAGATGAATTTACAATTATATGAAATTAATTTTAATTTTTTTATGACAAATAAAATGTTGTAAAAGATAAAGATCAAAGAATATGCATAAGATAAATTTACAGTTAACTTAACCAAAAAGAAAAGAAAATACTACTCACAAAGTGTTGTAATATGTACACATACCTGCATTCGTACTTACACACATATATACATACATACATGCATACATACATACATACATACATACATACATACATACATACATACATACATACATACATACATACATACATACATACGTAAATACACAGAGTGGGCCCACACCTCGCTCCTCATCCAAAAGACAAAATAGGAATGATATAATAAACAAACACCTTTTATTACTCGTGGTTTCTTTTAAGGTTTCCCCTCAAAATGTACATGTACCCTCTCCTGCGCTCGCCTTCAAGCAAAAATGCGCTCCTCCTTGCCTTCATAAGTGAAGCTGTCCTTATATGGCGGCGGTGACCACGAAGAAGGAGAGGGATGCAGGTCTTCTGGCATGTTAGATTCTCACTTGCGAGGCCGAGAGCCTGAAAGGAACGCTCGTCTTAAGCAGTTTCTCCTTTAAGGACGAATATCGCAACTGAGGTGCATTTGTGATGGCTGCCCATTCGAACCATCCTTGAGTATGAACAGGGCGAGGTAGGAAAGAAATACATAAACGGAATAAAGCTAAATTGGATGTATATTTGGAACTTGCCAGAGATGACGTCTTGGAAATGGAGTAGAGGGAAGGTAAAGGAGGCTATATAGTGTCTATTTTTGTTCGTAGTTAGTGCTGACCGATGACTACGATATTTTCTGTGCAAAGTTGCAGTGGTTGGCGTCCCGGAACAGAAGTCTCAGACTTCCTTAATTGGGAAAGACTTAAGGGCGAGGATAAAGACGTGACGGGAAGAACTGCGGGAGCCCTCGAATTTCCATCTCATCTGCAACTCGCAACTCTCCGTACACAAGATAAAGATCGACAATACATTCTGAGCCAGCGGCCGCGTGACGTCACACCAATATTTCTAATTTCCGCGGATCACTTGCCCCAACAGTCCCACAGCCCCATGCCTTATCGGCTCATCGACAAAACCCATGTGTATCTCTACTTAACCTTTCAACACCGTGGCATGTTTTATGTTTTTCTTTTTCTTTTGGGGTGAAGCCAGGTAATCTTATTCAGATACGAAAAGGAGACTCACGGTCTCGATGGAGTCTCAGTGATCGGGTACCCACCCTCTAACCTGCGTAAATCGGGTCAGAATATCAAACGAATAAAACAAGTATGCAAACAAAGTAAGTTAATATATATGAATAAATACCTATATAGATTAATTAATAAGTAAACATATGCATGTGCGTATACGTCAGTGTATGTATGTACGATGGTACTATGTACATACGTACGTACTCACGTACATATGCACGGATGTACTCATATGTATGCATGTATGTATGTATGTATGTATGTATGTATGTATGTATGTATGTATGTATGTATGTATGTATGTATGTATGTATGTATGTGTGTGTGTATTCATATATGTATATATACATGTATGTATGTGTACAACACTGAATGGGTCCCAGTGATTAGAGATACATTTTAACAACCACAATGCACTTTAATTCTAAGCCATCAACAATATAAAAACATAAGAAAGAAAAAGACTGCAGAAGACCATAAGGCCTACATTGGGAAGTTCCATGTACATTACCACCTATCATCCCCATCCATAAAGCTATCTAACCTTCTCTTAAAACAACCAATAGTTTTAACGCTCACTACATGGCTAATTGGTCTATTCTATTTATTGACCACTCTATTGGTAAACCAGTTCTTGCCTATTTCCTTCTTAAATCTAAAATTGTCCAGTCTAAATCTATTATTGCGAGTCCTGCCATGTTGTCTTGATATGATGACCTTGTCAGCATCGCTCTTGTTAAAGTTTTTTCTCCACTTGAAAACAGATTATTCCGACTCTGCATATTTCTAGAGTGTAAATTATGGTAAAATTCTGGTCCCATGCATAATTTTGTTAATTCTTCTCTTTACTGATTCTAGTGAATTTACATCCATTCTATAGGACGGAGACTAAAACTGTACCGCGTAGTCAAGGACGGGTCTAACTAGCGCCAGATAGAGATTAATAACTACCTCTAAACTTTTATTCGTAACCGTCCTAGCAATGAAACCTAATGCACTATTCCTGGCGCTAATGCACTGTTTCCTGGATTTAAGGTCAGTAATCACTAGAACTATATCTGCTTTCTGGGTTGTGTAAACCTAATTTTAACGCACTGCACTTTGAGTCATTGAAGTTCATTTGCAATTTTACCAGCTATGTGAACAATTTGCATCCCGGCATCTTCTCCTGACATGATTTGGCGTTCTATTTTAGTGTCGTCCGCAAACTTACTAACATCATTAATAATCCCATTGTCCATATTGTTTATATACATCGTGACCAATAAAAGACACAAAACTTACATACATACATACATACATACATACATACATACATACATACATACATACATACATACATACATACATACATACATACATACATACATACATACATATTTACATACATACATACATACATACATACATACATACATACATACATACATACATACATACATACATATATACATACATACATACATACATACATACATACATACATACATACATACATACATACATACATATGTATGCATGCATGCATTTATATATGTATGCATGTATCTCTATATGTATGCATATATGTATGCATGTATGTATGTGTATGAATGCACTATCTAAATACTTACGTTTGTATATGTATGTACGTATGTATGTATGCGTGCATGAATTTACTATTTACCTATGTACATATGTATGCATGTATGTATGTATCTATATATGTATACATGCATGCTTGTATGTATGTGTGTATGAAGAGACTATGTACATACGTCCGTACGTATATATGTACTTATGTATGTATGCATGCATAGTATATATTTTGCTCTGGTTACCGTTATGCAATTTCATTTGGCCAAGGGAGTCTTCCAAAGTCAAAAGGTTTATAGCTCACGATGAAGACTTTCGCTCTGGTAGTAGACACGTATAAGCTTGACTGCTGACCAGCGATTCTATGTAGTTGAGCGAACCTTTCCCACTCGAAGGGGTCACTCGGCGACCGAACTTTGATCTCTTACAACTTAGAAAAACGAAAGAAAATAATCTATGCGTCCAAGTACTCAACCGTTAACTTGCATACGGTCACATCAGCCTATGTGCTAGATTGTATCTTAGGAGAACACAGGGCAGAACGCCATAACTGAGTCTCTGTCCCGCCCCTACTCACGCCCATCTTCTCAGATACCAATACCCAAGCCCATCTACGAGCCCATAATCCCGCCCACGCCTGATCTTTCCCAAGGCTACCCTTAGTACTTCGTAAGACACCTCTCCGAGAGTCTGTTTGGGGGCCCCCATCGCAGTACCTGTCTGCCTACCCGTGTTGGTATTCTTAGCCTCTGTACGTCTGTAGATTTTTTTTAGCCTGGCATTTTGTTGTGTCATTTGACAGCCACATCTGACAATCTAGGCAATTTGTTACTTGTTCATGTAGCCTTAACATTTTTTTTTCGAATCAATAAGGTTTCTCTGCTCTTCTGCTTTTACAAAGGATTACAAAGGCGGAGCATGCCGACAGGAGACCTTTTGATCCATATCTAGGTCGGATGCGAAAAAAAAATCATATTAATAATAAAATAATAAATAGAAACTATGATAATGTAAATAACAAATAAAATACATAAATAAATGCATAGGTATAGTTAAATAATAAACAAACAGGTAAATAGTAAATAACAATAAATTGACATATAACTAATAATAAATGAAAATCAGACAGACAAATGATAACAAAACAAAACAAAATAATATAAGGTAAACTATAATCATTACAGCATCTTACTTAGGTATTTATCTGAATGATTCTTAAAGCTTCGAACTGAACTACATTGCACTACCTGTGCAGGAAGTTTATTCCATTCATTAACTACAAGGTTGGCAAAGTTGTTTCTACCTACTTCCAAATTGAATCTATTTCCGGACAGTTTGAGACCATTGTTTCTTGTCTGATTCTCATTCAATGTGAAAATTTTGTCACTTTTGATGTTGTCAATTCCCTTTAAAATCTTAAAGACCTGTATCAAGTCACGTCTGAGTCTACGCTTTATTAGGGAAAACAGATTCATGTGCTTTAGTCGATTTTCGTATGATTTATTTTTGATATTTGGAATCAGTTTTGTGGCTCATGATATTTGGAATCAGTTTTTTACATATGTTTTTTACCTTCCACCCTCTGCCCCTTCTCGCTTCTACTTTTCAGTGTTGTCTGTAAAACTCAGGGACCACGGCTACCCATTTTGACTCTGCAGCACTATACTATATTCGCCTTATCCATCTGACCTCCTTCGCTCACCCCAGTACTCTATCCTGGGTCATCCCAACGTTTTTCTCCTCCTCCCCCTTCCCAGTTCTTCCTACCTCATCTGCACTCCATACGTTCGTCTGACTGTTCATATTCCTGGTCATGGAACGAGGCGCTTTCGGTCCGAACTCCTCATCAGCGCGCCTCACAAGCAGTACACCCTGCTAATTATACCCGTGCATCCACGTGGCCGACCCTAGTCGCTGAGCTCACGAAAAGAAGCCCACAATGCTGGTCTTCATACCCACGACTGACGTCTGCGAGGTTAAGCCTATTGTGAAGACGTTATTAACGAGTACTCGCTACGTCTTCTTGTTAAAACGAGTGTCATAACCCTCAAGGTGCCGCCGTGACTCTCAAGAGGCAGTTTTTATTCAGATGAAGAGAGGCATTTGTGGCCTGAAGACTAGAGTTGTCCAGGATAAATCTTGGCATAATGCAGTGTTCTCATACAGTTCTATTCTGACCAACGTTAGGCTTCTTTCTTCAACTAAAGGAAAACTTCAATGATCCAAGGGTTAAATAAAGTTGTCCGCTAACCTATGTTGTTTCATTGTTGCTGACAGAAGTTTGTTTTTCACGAACTATTTATGAACTCTTTTCATGTACAGTGCGTGTCCATGACTTAGAACCACAAATCCCTCCTTTATCTTCAGTTCTTGTTACTTTTCTTCCTACTTTTTTAACTTTTATTTTATGTAGGTTTCATAATAAAAAATAATAATCCTTCTCAAACTTATTTCATGGGTGCTGCCACACACTGTCTTCTCTTCTTGTACAACACAGCCATTGCCCATGTTTAACATTGTGTAGGAATTTTATTTCAGTATTGATCTCGTCTCCACCATTGCTTGCACTCTGAATACATTCCAATCGAGCTCTTCCTCCATTTTATGCTTACATGTGCTAAATACCTATTTGCCTTTGATCTCCAAGTACATTCACGATTCTTGTAACTCGATATTCAAGTGGTTTCTTTTTGGATTATATGCGAGCGTATAATACTTCTGCGCATTTGTTTTGTCTTTGTATATAACTTCACTTCATACAGTATATGGATATTTTTGCCTTCGTCCTTCTTTCTTTCATTTTGTTTTTACTGATTTTTTCAATATATTTAGAAACCAGAAATTGGGCTCGTCTCCATGTATTTTCTTTATCATTATACATAATATATTTTTGGCCCATGCGTTTCACATCAGTATTTTCTTGTTTTAAGCAAAAACATATTTACCTGGATATACAAAGCTCTGATGTCATTTCCAGGTCTATTTTCTAACGCGTTTTATTTCTCTTTTTGTGCCGCTTCTCCCAATGCGCTCTCAAATATCAAGTTTTTCACTGTATTGTGTTCGGAGAAGGCTTTTTCCAAAAGTGTCTTTTTTCAAACTAAACATCCAACGCAAAGAGATAAGTTAGAGATAGGTTGGAGTTAGGTTAGTTTAGATTAGGTTAGGTTAGGTTAGTTTAGGTTAGGTTAGTTTAGGTTAGGTTAGGTTAGTTTAGGTCAGATTAGGTTAGGTTAGGTTAGGTTAGGTAAGGTAAGGTTAGGTTGGAGTTAGGTTAGGTTAGGCTAGGTTGGATTAGGTTAAGTAAGATAAGGTAAGGTTAGGTTAGGATTGGTTGCAGATAAGTTAAGGAACAGACTTTTTGGGCACAAACCACACGTCCATGCCCTATTTCTCTGTACCGAAACCATTTTATTTCCACTTCTTGGCAACGTGTTTCATGATAACTGTGGGGTTTCTCCGATTCATACCTATTTCAGGTCACGAACGCATCGCGGTTATTTGCTTTTCTTTTTACTCTTTCTACATCTCGCGGTGCGGTCAATGCGTTCACTGGCTGGTTTCCCAAACGTCAGCTCGTTTTCATTAAATGAAGTTAAACCTCGTCAAGTTAAGGCCTGTGTTAACCCAGATTAACACATATTTATCAACATTATTCTTTTTTCTATATATTACTTATTTTTTGGTTTACATCAACAACTATAGAGAGGTCTATAGGGTGTTTGGTTAAGCTTGAAGAAAGAGGAGAATGTGCGTTTGGCAGAATCAAGAGCATTGAAACATGGTTAGTTTTAGCAAATGATGATCAAAACATGAACACGTAAAACTCAGTAACTAACGACCTCTTTGTCCATTACTTTACTCTTTTTTCAGATTATTTCACCACCTTCAGCCCCAACTCCGTTCCAATCTCTGTTCTTGCAAAGACTATCATCTTATCCGGCTGGTGACTCTTCTTCTTCAATCCTTCCTCTCCACTCACCATCATCACCACCACCGCCGCCACTACCATTATCGCTACCGCCGCGGGCACCACCATCAACATTATTACAACTATCAGCACCACCACATATAAAACTTCCTTTTTCAAAAATAATCACCCCAAAAGCTTTTCCCAAAAGCTTCCGGGTCC
>NC_134807.1:45995244-45997744 GCF_046742065.1 Oratosquilla oratoria
AAAAGATGAAGAAAAGGAAGAAAAAGAGAGGGGACAGAAGTGTGAGAAAGAGGCGGAGGAGGAACAGAAGGAGAAGGAGGAAAGGGAGAAGGGAAGAAGGGGAGAAGGAAAAGGAGGAGAGGGAAGGGGTGAGATAGAGGGAGAGGAAGAGGGAGATAAGGAGGGAAATGGAGAGGCAGAAGAAGAGGGAGAGGAGAGGGAGAGAGAACAGAATGAGGAAGAGGAGTAGAGGGTAAAGTATAAACGTGTGAAAAATGAAAGGAGGAAAAGGGGGAAGAGGAGAAGGAATACTAAAAGGACAAGTGGAAGAAAAATAATTGGAAAGGGGAGAAACAGAAACAAAACTGAAGAAGCAGAGGGAGAAGCAGGAGAAAAAGAGGATAAAGCAGATGGAGGAAAAAGAAAAGGAGCAAAAGGAAGAAGCAGGTTGGGTAGAAGGAAACGTAGGATAAAAAAATAAAGAAGAAAATAAAAGGGAGCAGGAGGAAGAGGAGGAAGAGGAAGAAGAATGGGTAGGACGAAAAATGTGGATGGTGGAAGGACAGGTGGAAGAGAAGGTGGATTGAAAAGACTGGCTGGACATGAGTGGGTGCTGAAGGCGAAGGACGCGGGGGTAGAAACCGTGGAGAGGGAGTAGGAATTAATGGTCATATCTGCGGAATATTTTTGAAAGGGAAGGTCGCAAGGTCCCAGGGAGTTTGGTGCAGGGCTCTGCAGGGGCCCGGGAGTGTGGGAGTAGCATGCTGGGAGTACTTGGAGTCTAGTGGGTAACCGTGGCTGGAGGAAAATAGATAGATTTGCAGAAGGGGAGTGAATGATCACTTGGGTATATGACACTTTGGAGTACCTGAGGGATAAGATAATAGGCAGGTCGCCGTGGAAAGACGGGAGGGGATAAGGAAGGAAAGAAGGAAGGAAGGAAGGAAGGAAGGAGGGAAGGAAGGAAGGAAGGATAGAAACAGGAGAGAGTGCGAGAGAGGGAGTGGGAGAAGGAGAAAGAAAAATGCAACCTGATAAGGAGAATAAGGGGGACGACAAGGTTGTACGTCAGAGAAACTGAAAGAGGAAAGGAGAAAATAAAAGAGGAATAAGAGTGGTAAGTAAAAGGGGAGGGGGATGGAAGGAAGAAGTAAAAAAGGGAAGGATATAGATAAGAAGGGAGGAAGAAAGGGAGCGACTGTGCTAGGGATAGGAGGGAAGGAGGGGAGAGGAGTAAGGGAAAATAATAGGGAGGAGGGAGAGGGAAGGAAATAAGAAAGAAAGGGGGAGAAGGAGAGATAAAAAAGAAGGAAAGAAGGAAACAAGGAAAGAGGGAATGAAAGGAGAGGAAGAGAAATCGGAGGATGAGGAAAAGAGAGAGAGAAGGAAGGAGGGAAGGAGGGCAGGAGGGAAAGAGGGAAGGAGGGAAGGAGGGAAGGAGGGAAGGAGGGAAGGAGAGAAGGAAGGAAGGAGGGAAGGAGGGAAGGAGGGAAGGAGGGAAGGAGGGAAGGAGGGAAGGAGAGAAGGAGAGAAGGAGGGAAGGAGGGAAGGAGGGAAGGAGAAAAGGAGAGAAGGAGGGAAGGAGGGAAGGAGAGAAGGAGGGAATGGAGGGAGGCGGTTTGAGGTGCAGGAGCAAGGGCGGGTGCGTCCATGCGCCACATAGTTGCACGTGGGTTAGTCGTGGAGTAGAGTGGACGACCCTTGTGTTCGTAATTATCGGGCCATGCACCAACCAACCATCTAAAACCTCTTCTGATTGGTGGAAATCCTCGATTCCGGTTTATGATTGGTTAGAATTTATGATCCCGGATTCTTTCTCGTGGTTGGAGAAGCCGACATTCTAAAGCCTTGCTTTAATGTGAAGTTTGAAAAGCCGATAATGAGACTTAGAAATCTCCCGTGTGGAGATTTTGGTGCGCGGGGGAGATGGAGACATGGCACACGCTGAATCTCGGGCCCTCATAGTTCCATTCATCGATGAAAATAAAAGTGCCATATCTAATTTTTTGGCTAGATTATTATCTTGTTTCGTATTCTTTTTTGTTGTTTGGTTTTATTATTTTTTTGTTGTGTTGCCTAATTTCGTTTTGTTTGATTTTATGTTTTATTTTTTTTAATCTATCTACTTGCTTAATCATCTAGATATTTATCTAAATTTTGATTTTACGGGGAGAAAGAAATACTTGATTAATCTCGATCAGAATCTGAACTTTCCCGAGTAGCCTTACAATACATCAGTTTGGAATAAATTAAGTTGAATTACAAATATGACAGTTCTACGCGTGGGAACGCGAGCTGGTAGATGACATTATATTTCCTGCACGTCTCACTTTTACTTGAAATCGATCTGCTTTGAATGACAAAGTTCCTCGATTTATTGTTGTTGCAGTAAGCTACTAATAACAATCTTTCTTTTAGTTGCTGTTTCCTTTATTATGCGTTTGTTTATCTTGAAAATTGTGGTTCTAGTATGGTGCTTGACGTTTTGATTTCGAGAGGTGAAGAGTAGTCTTCAAAATGG
>NC_134807.1:46002744-46012744 GCF_046742065.1 Oratosquilla oratoria
ACCAACCAGGTTCTGAGTGAGAGGGAAGCCAACGTCCTGAGGAACAACTCCTGGTTGTATCACTACTACACGATGCAGTCCAAACTCCAATACGGCCTGGCCTACGAGGCCGCGCACGCGCAGCGCATGCACGCCGCTGCGGCCTACTACCCTCCTGTCATGACCTACCAGGTATGTATATGTACACGCCTATGAATATGTATATGCACATGCCTATGGATATGTTTATGCATACATGCATACATACAAACCTACATACATATACAACTCGGTGGGGTTTTGTCCAGTGGCGTGTTTCACAACATTCTACACACCATCTTTACTTATCTTACACTTACAACAGCACCTATATTTCATTTTAAACATCCGTCACACTATCTTGTCCGAGCGCAGATTGAGATACATAGTGACATAATGTCCGAGGTATTCTAACACATTTAATGTAATTTGATATAATTAATTTACTTGTATGATCTTCACAGCAATATTTTTGGGTTTCCTATAACACACTTTACATCATTTAAACTTAAGAAGCACATTTCCACAATTTCAAACTGTTAATTGGTATTTAAATTGTATCACTTTATAATGAATCAATTCAATTTATTGTATGCCTTTGCCCGACCTTCCCCGTACCCTGCTTACACTGTAGGAACGTGAAGTCGGTTTACCAATGTATACCGTCAGCTTCGACCCAGAGAGATATTTCTTTGCAGAAGCTTAAAGCGAAACTGGTCAGGAAAAAACTCGGAACTAGGCCCGTGTCTTCTAAAAACCTTTCTCATACTTCTGCATTACACATACATATAAACATACATAAATATATACATACGAACATAAATGTGCAAAAATTAACAGTAACCGTATTCTAATACCACACTTTCCGCTATGATAATTCGACTTTTTTCTTTTCTTCAGCCCGACCCAGCAGCATCTTATATGAACCACTCCCACTTGAACGGAACCCACTACCACCATCAATCGTACGGCGCGACCACGGGCGGACACACACCCTACTCCTTGGCTACACCCTCCCCCTACGCCCATCTTCAGCACTACCACCACCATTACTCAGTCAGGCTCCATCATAACCTCGATTATAAATGGGAACCTGCTTGGGGCTACTACGAGTCTGTAGGAAGCCATGCCGCGGCAGCGACCGCCCCTACCCTGGCGCCGCCCAACGCCTCGCACACCCACACCCACACCCACACCCATTCCTCGGCGCCGGCATCTCAGGCTTCGTCGTACCATCGTGGGTCGCGCACCAGCGAATCTCCCAAGGAGAGGCGATCCCCCTCGTCCTCCGGCTCAGGGTCGACCGAGGGCGGGGGAGTCGCCGTGGCGACGCCCGTCGCCGTCCGTGCGGCTCCAATGGGCGTGCACAAGGGCGTGGGCGTGGGAGGGCACGGCCTGTCCGAGGCGGAGGACACGGATCTGGATGCCTGGAAGTCGTCGCCGACGCAGGTGGTCCCGGACTACCCTGAGTACTCGCCCTTCATCACGCCGCCGTACTCGGCCACGACCCCCACCAAGCACCACGTCTTCACCTTCGAGCCCTCCGCCCACGAGTCCAGGGAGGCGGCGGCGGCCGCACAGGACCAACACGTCCCGAGCGTCGACACGAAGGACCTGCCGTGGTACTCACAAGCCTTTGTCAGGTGAGTAAGCACATGAAGCTTTAATGTCAACAGGCATACACATATGCAGTTGTACACATAATGAATATAGATGTACACATAATTGTATGCATTCGTAGACGCACACACGCATATATACATACACACACACACAAACACACTTGCATATTTACTCATGCGCTCACAAGTATAGATTACGAAACAAAAGGAAAATAATGAGTGAATTTTACGATCTGTCTCCAAACATGGTCATATATACAAATTTGAACGGGAAAAAATATAGATTCAAAGACATCCACACATTCATTTAGGGTACAGAAACAAATAGAATAATGCTTTATAAATATATGTACAAGCACATATATTTCATATATGCATAAGTACACGCATACGCGCACACACACGCATAAGCACACGTACACACACGCGCATACACACACACACACACACACACACACACACACACACACACACACACACACACACACACACACACACACACACACACACACACACACACACACACACACACACACACACACACACACACACACACACACACACACACACACACACACACACACACACACACACACACACACACACACACACACACACACACACACACACACACACAAACACACATTTAAATTTACCAGTATTGAGGTAAACAAACAAAAAATTCAAAACATACATATACACGCAAATAGGCGCGCACACACGCAAGGACATACGCGCAAGCACACACACACACACACACACACACACACACACACACACACACACACACACACACACACACACACACACACACACACACACACACACACACACACACACACACACATACACGCACGTACACACACATACACACACACACACACACACACACACACACACACACACACACACACACACACACACACACACACACACACACGTACACTCACACACACACACACACACACACACACACACACACACACGCACACAAACACACACACACAAACACACACACACACACACACACACACACACACACACACACACACACACACACACACACACACACACACACACACACACACACAGACACACACACACACGCGCGCGCGCGCGCATGCACACGCACACGCACAGACACACAAAGTTGAATGTAATCAATAATGAAGGAAAATTTACACATGTTTACGTTAGGTCATGGTCATTTACCGACAGACATTTATTAAATACATTACTTCGAAAGAAATACATGAATATCAGCTGCGCCATGAAAGATAACTATTTTTCTGCATTGAATTTTCTTGGAATAAATCGAAGTTGGTCCGTAGACTAATTTACACTTTAACGCAAATCCGCAGATAAAGAAGTCGTGTCATCGTTGGCATCCCCTTGGGTCGTCACCTTGCTGTTCTCAGGTGCCCCTCAGCCATTGTAGGTGAGTCACATCCTCCTATTGTCTTTGGTGCAACGTCTCTTTGTCCCTTCCGTAACGTTGCATTTTCCTGAGAACATGAGAAGTCTTGTCCAATTACTTCATACTACTTTTTTATTAATGCAATTGAACGCGCTATTCATGCCATCTCATTTTGTTTCTTGGTAAGAATTGTTGCGTCATTTGAATTTTCATGAGAACATGAGAAGTCTTGTAAATTTTTTTCCTTTTAATGATATTACTTCATAGCACTTTAATCTCTATCAATACAACTTTACGTCCTATTCTTGCCATCTCGTTTTGTTTGTTGGTAGAAAATATTACATAAATATTAAAACAATATAAAAAATGCAAGTTAATACAGTAGTCCAACTATAAGAGTACCAAAATTACTAGTACTGGTATTGATGGTAAAGCAATAATGATAAACTTTATATGAGCAAAGGATAAAGCCATTCACTTAAATCTTTATTTTACTCCCAACAGGCAGTTCTCTAGTCTTCGCTAGTCACCCGTCCATTCGCTCGGCTGAGTCTTCATGGCGACGACCTTCCAACTAACTCCAAACACCCTTTAAGTGCATATTACGTATTAGTACATTATAAGGAATATAAAGTCCTTGTTATCATAGGAGTGTTACGGCTAGCATTTTATTCCAACTTCTGGGCAGGAGAGGGTATCTTGTCGACTACCCTTTTCTTAGTAGATGAATACCATCTTACTATTAAGTATTACTCTGTTATCTTGGAAGTATTCAAGCCATTTCTCACCCCATCTGTCGTCTCTTCACACTCCAGGCTTTTTTTTTTAATCATAAAAAGCTTTTGGAAGTCGTAGGTAACGATATTTTTTCGAATAGATAGTTTTATTGCTCATTAAAAAAACACGATGAGAATGCACATAGTACATGTGTTCGGCTTACCAGGGTAATCTGTTTTATAACCATTAAGAAATGGCTCGTAGGAGTTAATTATTCTGTATACAATCCCTCATATAGTTTTCTAATATAAATATAAATGCATTTAGGACGCTTGTCAAATGAACTTTCCCCATCTTCTAACAGTTAATATCATTTTTAGAAACTTAATGAAATTCTACTTCTAATTTTTTACGCTTATGTTGCTAATTTGTTGATATTTACATTCCATGTAGATTAAGGTAACTAACAGAAGGGTGATAACTTTGTGAGATAAATTGAATTTCATTTCACAATTATACAAGAACTGTTTTATTTCGTATTTCTTTGAAAATACGCTTTCATCGGTATTATTTTGTATCATACGCTTCATAAAACTTTACTCATAAGGCATTTTGTAATTATTGAAAAATCTTACTCATCATATGACGTATTTAGATTTCATAGCTACTGTGATAGAATTTAGTATAATCTGTTTTACTTTTATTCTTTGATAAACAGGACTACAATGGTTTACTATTCTATATATTTTTGAATACAAAGTAATTAAGATCCCATAGCACATTCAATTAAAATAAAATCATATGCAAATAAGTGTTGAAATTTGTGCGGAAAAACATAGTCACGAGTGCAATATGTTTATACGCTCTGGAGACTTTGAAACACAGAAGGAAAACTGTGGCACTTGGGCGTGTCGTGTCTCATAAGTGATTACTTACACCAAACCAGTGAGCAATCCAATGCATTTCTTGTTCTCCAAAAAGAAACGACAAGAAGATATACGCCAGTGATTATCTTGCGCTTTATTACTAAGTAAACTTACGATTTTAATGTTACTGTAGAATATATATTTTACTTTATTGAAATTGTCAGTAACTTATTCGGGATGGTAATGATATTGTGCATAAGGGCAAATACCTATGCCTAGGTGACAAAATGTTCCAGTATTTCATAATTATGTCTTGTGACTAGACATTATGTTTTTTTTTTCATTAACTCCTTCGCTATATTTATAGAACTGTTCATATATTGTGTAGAGGCAATTGTCGCCTGTATATACATCACAACTAGATTCTAATCATATCTGAAATAAACCCATTAGTTGTTGTAATAAATTTTAATAGTCACCAATTATTTTTATATTACCCTTACAATAATGGAGAAAGAAAGAAGTTACGTTGATAAAGCATGCAACAAGGACACCTTTTAGTTCTTAATGATGTCGGAAATTAAAGAAAAAACCGGCCTGACAACATCATTAACTTCTCAATGAGTTGTGATACACACATACGCATGTAAACATACTGTATACTGAATCAAATGCATACATATAGATGCGTACACATAATTATGTACAGTATCTACACATGCATTTATACATACATATATACATACACAAGTATTCAGTATTTTGGTCCACTGCAGTACCGGTAGTCTAACCCGTAGAGGGGAGATGCAGCCTCTTTACTTCACCACTGTGGCTTGAAAATCCGACTTGATGAACTTGCATGGGTCGTGCGACGGTTACGTGGAGTGTCGAACATCATGGTATGGCTAAGGCTGTGAATGGAGTCTGAAACAAGTGCTCCATGAGCTGATCTGCTGCTAGACTTAAAATCAGCCATGCAATAGTAATATACTAAACCTGTAATGCCCGTCCGCCATTGCAAAGAAGGATTGGGAAGCCATCAAATGCGACTTGAGCAATGGTCTATAAACACCTATCAGTGGTCAAGCCAAGTATACATATACATAAATAGGAGTACATACACAAATACATAGGGACGTGCGTACGTACAGATTAACGTACATACATACATACATACATACATACATACATACATACATACATACATACATACATACATACATACATACATACATACATACATACACACGCACACACGCACGCACACACACACGCACACACACACTCATACACAAACATATACATTAAAACAAACACACCCATATACACATACACACACATAAACACACACACAAACACAAGCACATACACACAAGTACAATCACCATTAATGAAGGGATAAATTGGGGGGGGGGTCACCATGTAATGAAGAGGTGGGGGTAAACCAGTTTCGAATGTAAGGCCCTACTTTGGAGATACTTCTTTGTCTCTGTAGATCATGAGTCCAACACGTAATACAAAGACCATGGTAGTGAATCACACACACACACACACACACACACACACACACACACACACACACACACACACACACACACACACACACACACACACACACACACACACACACACACACACACACACACACACACACACACACACACACACACACACACACACACACACACACACACACACACACACACACACACACACACACACACACACACACACACACACACACACACACACACACACACTTGGTAGAGTCCCTGACTGTCACTGTCACTACGGCGGTCCGGGTTCGAATCCTGCCCAAGGCTGAAATAATTTCAGTATCGCTGCGCTTTGAGTCGTTACTCCAACTCTCGTGGACGGGGAGTTGGGGGTGTGTGCGTGTAAGGTCACAGCATTACCCATAGATCAGTCATACGAGCTCTGAGCTATCTTCCAGGAAGGAAACAGCTGTCGATCACGAGTCCACCATGTGATCCAAAGACCAAGGTGAATCACACACACACATACACACACACACACACACACACACACACACACACACACACACACACACACACACACACACACACACACACACACACACACACGCACGCACGCACGCACACACACACACACACACACACACACACACACACACACACACACACACACACACACACACACACACACACACACACACACACACACACACATACACACACACACTTGGTAGAGTCCCTGACTGTCACTACGGCGGTCCGGGTTCGAATCCTGCCCAAGGCTGGAATAATTTCAGTATCGCTGCGCTGTGAGTCGTTACTCCAACTCTCGTGGACGGGGAGTTGGGGGTGTGTGCGTGTAAGGTCACAGCATTACCCATAGATCGGTCATACGAGCTCTGAGCTATCTTCCAAGAAGGAAACAGCTGTCGATCACGAGTCCACCATGTGATCCAAAGACCAAGGTGAATCACACACACACACACACACACACACACACACACACACACACACACACACACACACACACACACACACACAGACACACACACACACACACACACACACACACACACACACACACACACACACACACACACACACACACACACACACACACACACACACACACACACACACACACACACACACGAGTCCGTCTTTTGGTTCATCTCTTACTCTAGCACTCATTCAAATCTACTCATATATATATATATATATATATATATATATATGTATATATATATATATATGTATATATATATATATGTATATGTATATATATACATATATATATCTATATAAATATATGTATATATACATATATATACATATATATATATATATATACATATATATATGTATATACTGTATATATATACATATATATATATATATATATATATATATATATTTGAGTAGGTTTGAATGAGTGCATAGATGTTTTAGAAAGAAGAGCTCAATGCTAGAGTAAGAGATGAACCAAAAGACGGAGTGGTTGGGAAGTATGGAGTGCCAGGAAAAAATCATTGTGGAGAATTGATGGTGATGTGTCTAGAAAGAAATTTTATGATAGTTAACGCAGTGTTTAGAAAAAAAGTAAAGCATATGTACACATGGGAGAGGGTGGTGGATGAAAGGGTGGTAGATAGGGCTTTAATGATCTATATAGTGATGCCCAGGAAAAGAATATGAAGAGTTTTGGGTGTACATGTCCTTAGGGGAAAGAATGGGGGATTATCAGATATTTTTTTGTGGAAGGTATGTTGAGAGTAGAGGATAGATGGAGAAAGAGGAAAGGGACAGAAGGTAGGAAGGTGCTTAGAGCAAACTGTTTAAATAAAATAGTTGATGATAGCTATCACAGTACAAGTACACTTGTGGATGGAAGGGTGGTAGATAGGTCTTTAATAGACTATATAGGGGTACCCAGGAAAAGAGTAGGAAGAGTTTTGAATGTACATGTTCTTAGGTGATAGAGTGGGGGGAAATCAGATCATTTCATTGTGGAAGGTAAGTTGAGAATGGAGGATAAATGGGGAAAGAGGAAAAGGAGAGAAGGTAGGGAGGTGCTTAGAGAAAACTATTTAAATAAGAAGGAAAAGGAGAAGGAGTGCAAGGAGAAGTGTAGGAGTTGGTGAAGAATGTAGTGGAAGTTATGGAAGAGGAATGGGGTGTTTCAATGAGGAAATGACAAAGTGTGGAAATATTGTATGTGAAACAAGGAAGATGGAAGGGAATAGAAGGAAGGATAATGAGTGGTGGGATAAATTGAGGAAGGTAGTAGAAGAGAAGCGAGCCTTAAGGGACTGGTTACAAAGTAGGATGAGAGAAAAATATAGTTTTAGATAGTTTTAGATACTTGGGTGCAAGTGTAGCAGGAAAAGGTGGAGTGAAGGTGGAGGTAGAATGTAGATTGAGAGAAGCGAGTAAATGCCTTGGTGGTTTAAAGAGTGTAATGAGGAATAGACATTTGGGAATGGATGCGAAGAGGAGACTGTATGAAGGAGTGATTGTGCCAACAGCACTGTATGGGGCAGAAACGTGGAACATAAGAGAAGAAGAGAGAAGGAGTTTGAATGTGTTTGAGATGAGGTGTCTGAGAAGTATGGTGGGGGTTACTAGGCTGGATAGAGTGAGAAATGAGGAGGTGAGGAGGAGAACAGGGGTGAAAAAGGATTTGGGAGATAGGGTTGATGAAAGAATATTAGGATGGTTTGGACACATGGAAAGAATGAGTGAAGAAAGACTAGTAAAAGAGGTATGGAAGGCAGATGTGGAGGGAGTGAACATGAGGGGACGTCCTAGGATGAGGTGGATGGATGGGGTGAAGGGGGCTTTGGGGAAGAGGGGAATGTCTGTTGAGGAAGGAAGGGAGAGGACGGAAGACAGAGGTGAGTGGAGAATGGTTGTATATGGATGATGTTGTGACTGCATGAGGAGGAATGGGCGGGGGGTGGGGGTGGTGTAGTATGTGTGAGTGAATTTTGACGCAGCCCGAAGGGATTTCTCCCCGTCCTCGCCTTATATGCAAAGGGGGACGGAGAGGGGGGGTCGCCGATTAAATGAAGCGGCCTTGCTGTGGATGTACTGTGTCTTGCGACACTGCTTCTGACCCAGGGCAGTGGGCAGGGTGCAGGGATGACCCGTCATCCAGGAGGTGCTCAGATGAGAGGGAGGGTGGGAGGGGTGTGGAGTGTATTTAGGGATGAAATGGGTGGGAGTGTTTTTATGCCTTTCCCTTTCTGGCTACCTCCCTTGGAAGGGGGAAAAAGCCTTGGTATATGTATGTATGTATCTATAAAGAAAAAAAAAGAGAAGCAAAATATAAGATAAAAGAGGTAAAAAAAGAGAGAAGTAAAATGGAGGACGAGTATGACAGAAAATTTGAAAGCAATAAAAAGATGCTTTGGAAGAAAAAAAAAAAGGGAGGCAAATCAAGTAGAAAAGAAACGGTAAAAGGCGGGGAATGGCTAGATCTTTACGGAAGAGGAGGCGGTAAGGAGAACATGGACGGAGTATTTTAGAGAGCTGTTGAATGTGAAGGACGACAGAGAAGGATTGGTGGTAGCAGTGAGAGGCACTAAGAAGATAACAGTGATGTGAGAAGAAAATGAAGGAGAAATAAGAAAAGATGAGGTTCAAATAGGTCTAAAGATTATGAGAACAGGTAAGGCTCCTGGACTAGATTGGTGTCATGCGGAATGTCTGAAGAAGGGACTGACTGGTGAGGTTGTTTAATGTGTGTCTAAGGTAGAGTAGAGTACAGGAGGACTGGAGGAGTGCCTGTATAGTTCCGATTTGCAAGGGAAAATGGGCAAATGTGAGTGTATTTGTTTTAGAGGGATCAGTTTTTTGAGTGTA
>NC_134807.1:46017744-46027744 GCF_046742065.1 Oratosquilla oratoria
TTTACTTTTATTTTCCTTTCCTGTTTTGTGGCCAATCTAGGCGAACCTAACAGATTTCTGTAGGTTTGGTCCCCCGTTGCATTTCGTGTCATATTAGATATGTAAAGAAAAAGTCGTGTCAATCGTGCACACTAAGAAAGAAAAACAAAACAAAACAAAACAACAACAGAACAATAAAATGGAAAACAATGAAGTAATACAGGGGTATGGAAGTACCGTTGAACAGGCAATACTTTCAAAATTACTGTTAAGTGGATTTTGGTCGGTATTCGCTGACGTGAAGAACTTTCCATTCCACCGTCCGAGAGCTCTCAGTCTCCAAGGGCCACACAGAGTCGCGCGTTGACGCTCGAACTCGCTTCTTTGGGAGTCGCCGCCGCCGCCGCCGCCGCCGCCACCGCTGCTGCTGTGGTGGTGGTGATGATGATGATGATATGATGATGATGATGATGATATGATGATGATTATGATGATGATGATGATGATGATGATGATGATGATGATGATGATGATGATGATGATGATGATGATGATGATGATGATGATGATGATGATGATGATGATGATATGATGATGATGATATGATGATATGATGATCATATGATGATGATGATGATGATGATGATGATGATGATGATGATGATGATGATGATGATGATGATGATGATGATGATGATGATGATGATGATGATGATGATGATGATGATGATGATGATGATGATGATATGATGATATGATGATGATGACGATGATGATGATGACGATGATGATGATGATGATGATGATGATGATGATGATGATGATGATGATGATGATGATGATGATGATGATGATGATGATGATGATGATGATGATGATGATGATGATGATGATGATGATGATGATGATGATGATGATGATGATGATGATGATGATGATGACGACGACGACGACGACGACGACGATGATGATGATGATGATGCAGTAGGAGCACGACCACCTAGCGATGGCAGGTGGTGGCGCGCCGTGGCGTGGTGTAGCGTGACGTGACGATCAGGAACGAGGTCAAGTCTCGTGCCGTGACTGATGGTTGCATGCATTGATCCCCTGAGCACGGTGGCTCGCTTCAGAGGCTATAGTCTTTCTGCCACCTCGTGATAGTCATTCTCTTCCAGATTTTATTTTCGCTCGAGGAAGGGAACCCCGGAGGGAAGGCGGGTTCGGCGGATTGCCCTCCGTCCAATTCAGTCTGAAGCTCGCCTCCTTTGAGGAGTAAGATCCTACCGGGTTAACTAGAACAAAACGTGTAAAGCTTGTATTAAAAGGAACCGGACGCAAAAGAAAGAGAGAGAGAGAGAGAGAGAGAGAGAGAGAGAGAGAGAGAGAGAGAGAGAGAGAGAGAGAGAGAGAGAGAGAGAGAGAGAGAGAGAGAGAGAGAGAGAGAGAGAGAGAGAGAGAGAGAGAGAGAGAGAGAGAGAGAGAGAGAGAGAGAGAGAGAGATATAGAGAGAGAGAGAGAGAGAGGAGAGAGAGAGAGAGAGAGAGAGAGAGAGAGAGAGAGAGAGAGAGAGAGAGAGAGAGAGAGAGAGAGAGAGAGAGAGAGAGAGAGAGAGAGAGAATATGTATTACAACATATCATCTGACTGAATCTTTAGATGGTAAAGTATATCATAGTTAACTATATTTATGGAAAAATACCAGTGCTATTATTAGTAACAGTATCAACAGCAATGTAATAAAGCTAACTATGCTCCCACTCATACCCATACCCACACCTATACCAATGCTGATGCCAATACAGTCATGATAGTGACAACAGTAATAACAATAAAAGCAGCAATAGAAGAAACAGCGGCAACACTGACAAGAATAAGGCAGCAATAACAACAACAGGGACAATAGGAATAGAACAATGAGAACAGGTGGTAACAGTGAAAAAATAAGAACAACAACAAGCAATGGGAATAAAACAATGAAAGCAAATAACAGCAGTGTAATGACAAGAAGAACAGATAACGATGAAATTAACGAAATGAGAACAAATAGCATCGACAACCACAACAAAAAGTTCCAATAAAAGCATCAAACAAAGAACGACCCCGCCTAATCTGAGCCACGTGGCCAAACAATTTGATAACTGAACGGTAATCACACATCCACGTGACTGAAAATAATTCGATAACTAAACGATAATCACACAACCATGACTGATCAAATAGGCATTAGTGTATCCATCACACCGTAGTAATTGCTCGAACCTACTCTGCCGGTGACGATATTGAGGAGTGTCCTGCGGCAGAATAACAACTCTTTCCCCACCCTCGTCCTCTATAGTTAGTGTCTTGGCCTACTGTTTGTATTGTCTCATTTGGCAGAGGTCCACTGCGTATACAACCAAAATATCACACAATGTGAGGGAATAACATCCAGGAAAGAATGTACAAAACTTAAGTAAAGCATTGGATATCAACATTTGCATGGAGTAGCTAAAAAGGGTAACTTATACAATTTCATATTTCTAAAACAATAGGAAGTACATCGTTTATGTTTTGACAAAAATGCGGACTAACACCCTAGCATAAGCTAGGTTCCATCAATTGAAGAGAGTCGGGCCTCAATGTGGGCCCTTCATGGGATCACATCTTATACAGCGAGTCTAACTGGCTGTAGGGTGACCTTCCATTTTGAAAATATCTTAGTCACTCCATCTTCTGTTGCGTCTTTTAGTACTTCCTAAGGTTAGTTGATGTGCCAAACCTAAGTCACTCTATTTTCTGTTGTTTTCTGTTGTACTTTTGGAGGTATAGTTTATGTGTGAAATCTTATTTTTTTATGGGGTTAAAATGGGCTTGGGTTAAGGGTCGGTGTAGGTCGAAACGCGCTTCGGTCGCTCGAGCTCTGGCTGAGACCGCGCGCCCTTACTTGCACCACGCTCTGGCTTAGTTTGGTTCGATGCGTCTCCCTCCGGTTGGTCACTTCCAGCACTCTTGTCGGCTCGGCCATTACCCTCCTTAACCCTTCAGCATCTTTTCAATGGTTTTACTTTTTCATTTTCCTTTCAGGCTTTTAGTTCCAGAAAAGGAATCTATCGACAATATCAAAGGATCCCGGCAGTCAACTATATTCTGTACGGACGTCTCTCGAGCTCAGTGCTCAAATATATATTTTTTATTATAATAATTCATCTCCCTTTTCACAAGTGATTATGAATTTTTGTCCTATTAGATGTTTTTATATGCTTTAGCTATTATTTCGCACTTGACTACAATTTTGACTGCACTATTTTGGTTGGAAGACGGTGTTAATTCCTCTACATACAAATGATACATCTTAGCAAATATCACATTCTAGTCTAGGTTGTCAATGCAATATTTGCTAGTGATTCAAAATTATTATGATTATAATCTAACTGATAATATTAAATCATATTACATAGATACGAAAAAACGCCTTTTAAACCAATGAAAAGATGAACAATTCATCCTTCATTATTTTATCTTTTTTCTAGGAGTTAGAATTACTATCAAGTTGGAAAAAAACTTAAAGATAAAAAAACGTAAGCAACTAGATATTTCGAACATTTCAGAGCCGCATTGTCAAAATTTTAGCTTTAATATCTACATTATATGACTTTATTCTCACAGAAAAGATCGAGTAATAATTTTTCTGACGATCACGAACCAGCGCGTGTCAGTGTCCCCTCCCTGCGAAGGCAAAAGAGAGCAAGCAGGCAGGACTCCTTCCGAGCCAACTCGTGAGCATGCGCGGCTGCTTGCGCCCTCGCCTATTTCTGAATGAAGATTTTCATGAAGGAATATTTGCAGCGTGTGCGTGTCAAATATGGAAACTACATTTATGCATATGGTAAATACGAATGGATGCGCTCACGTAAGCACACACGCAACCACACAAACACAAACACAAACACACACACACACACACACATGCACACACACATGCACACACACGCACGCACGCACACACACACACACACACACACGCACACACACACGCACGCACACACACGCACGCATACACACACACACACACACACACACACACACACACACACACACACACACACACACACACACACACACACACACACGCGCGCGCGCGCGCGCGCGTAGTTGGTAGAGCACTGAGCTGCCACAATAGTGGCCCGCAGCTCATGGTTCGAATCCTGCCCAGGGCCGAAATTATTTCGGTACCGCTGCGCTTCGGGTCGTTACTCTGACTCTCGTGGGCGGGGAGTTGGGTATGTGTGTGTGTGCAAGGTCATAGCATTACCCATAGATCGGACCTACGAGCTCTGAGCTCTCTTCCAGGAGGAAAATAGCTGTCGATCACGAGTCCAACACGTGATCCAAAGACCAAGTGAATACACACACACACACACACACACACACACACACACACACACACACACACACACACACACACACACACACACACACACACACACACACACACACACACACACACACACACACACACACACACACACACACACACACACACACACACACACACACACACACACACACACACACACACACACTTTTGAAATGAGTACGGTAGTGTTAAACGCGAAGTGACAAACAAAAGGAGAGTCAGAGAGAAGAAATGATGGGCATTTTGTCAGTACCAATCCGAAGAGATGGAGTCATATAAATGGTAAAGGAATGATTTAAGCAGGGTAGTGCAAGATGTTGAAAAACATCAAGATTCTTTTTAGTATAGTAAATACCTTCTAATTATAGAAAAAATGTCACATAGCGATGTCACAGAAGTTCTTGAAATTTTGAATACTTATACTCCGTTTAAAAAAATCATAATGTTATGCATATTTTCAATCTGTTTACATTTAAGATACAATAATGTTATGGCAGATATAGCGACGAGTTTCATTTTCATACCAACTATTAAGAACTAACAAGAAAATTTTTCAGAAAATAGTTTGTTTTCTCTCTTAAAAACTGAATACTTGCCGAAATTTCATGCAATGCTTAAAATTCGTGATGGGAATGATTATCATTAGAATGTTTACTATTTTCTTAATTGGCTCTTTTCCTAAAATTGTTGGCTGCCAAGCTCTTTTTGCTTTAGTTTAAGGTTAAACTTTTTCTTAAAGCGCTGAGCCAATGTCTACAAAATTTCAAGCGAGTTTGTTAATGCTCCATCATGGCTGCCACCAAATCATTCAATTAAGCCGAAGGAAACCGTTCTGAGTTTAATATTGCAGGAACAATTTTGTCAACAGAAAAGCCATCAATGTATGAAGACTCACGTAGACAAAAACAAAGACTCATCTTGTAGCGTATTATCAACCAGAAAGCGTATTATCAACTAGAAAGCTCTTATATATTCATCCATCATGAAGGGGAAAGACTATGCCGGGTTAAGGAAAAGAAGAGGCTCGTGCTATTTGGCAGTAAGAGTTCGTCAGACAATGGACAACAGTGCTTCCAACGAGGCAGACCATCAGCCTGTCGTTCCCTCCCCTGTCCTTCTCCTCTCCCTTCTCCCCCTCCTCCCCCTCTCTTCCTTTCTTTCCTTCCTCTCCCTTACCACCCCACAGCCGTTACTATGCCTTGAGTGGCATTTGTTCTCAAGTAATAAATGTGGCGGGCCCCATTACTTTCATACTCTGTCAATTACCTCGCCATTACCACAATACTACTTAGCGTCGTCCTTTGCGGGAAGAAAGGTCAGGGATAGGAAGATAAAAGGTCAGGAAAGAGAGAAGCGAAAAGGGAAGAGAAAATGAAAAGACCAAAGAGGAAGGATCGTAAGTGGGAGGAAAGGAATATGGAAAGGAAGGGGAGAAAGGACGAAGAGGGGCATGATGGAAGAGCCTTTCCTCTTCAGGGTCTTAGTTTTCCTTTTATTCTGGCTTCCGCCTGACTATCTTATTCACCTTCTTGGGCGTCTCAAGACAGTGGAGGGATGAAACAGATACTGAAATAAGGAAAAAAGAAAGAAAAGAAATGAATCTGGCATAAAGGAAAGGAACCAGAGAAGAGAAGAGTGAAGAAGAGTATAACATGATATAAGGGACATTAAGAAGAAAAAATAAAAATAAATATAATGAAAGGGATACGAGTGGGTAGGGATAGGAGAGACATCTTGAAAAAATGATGAGAAATAGGAAAGAATAATAAAAAAAAAAGTCAAGTGGCAAAGAGTAGAGGATAAGTGGCCAAAAAGTAGGAACGAAATAAGTCTGAAAATAATAAAGAAATGAAGAACAAAAGAGAGAAGAACGCGATGTAATGCACTGTAAAACTCAGATGATGACAGAATAGGAAGAAGAGAGGAAAGAAGAGAAATAAGAGAAAAGGGAAAAAGAGTATTGGCGAGAAAGGAGTAAGTAGATGAACGAAACAGAGAAACAGTTAGTTATTATAAGACGAGAGAGGAGAAAGGAGAGAAGGGATAGTAGGAAAAGGACAAAAGGATAGGAGGAAAAAATAGTGGTATGGAGCGTGGGAAAGAGAGGAGGAAGAGAGTGATAGGGTTAATTGTAAGACCAATGGGGTATGGGTGGGGGGAGCCGAGGGAGGAGAAAATTAAGGAGAGGCGGGGTTATACTGAAGGAGGAATGTGAGCCAAGAAGGAGGTGAGTGGAGGAGCGAGTGGATGAGATCAAGGGAGGTAGTGGAGGTGGTGGTGGCGGTAGAGGTGATGGTGGTAGAAATGCTAAAAATAATTATGATGATGGTGGTGATATTGACGGTGATGGTACTAGTACCGGTTATGATGGTGATTATAATTGCGGTGATTGTGTTGATGGTGAGGTAATGGTAAGAGTGGGAGGTGAGTTGAGGGGGTAAAGAAGAATGGTAAGGAAAAGGGAAAAGGGAGGGAAAGGGGGAGGGGAAGGGGAAGGGGAAGGGGAAGGGGAAGGGGAAGGGGAAGGGGAAGGGGAAGGGGAAGGGGAAGGGGAAGGGGAAAGGGAAGGGAGAGGAGAGAGGAACAGTCCCCGGGTTCGAGGAAGAGCTGCAAAGGAGGAAGACGCTTGGAGACGCTTTGCCCACCTCTCCTCGTGGCCTCTCGTTACTTCTGATACACAGTTCGCATGTTATTCGATGCTCTGCCAGTATGTACATGTACTAGAAATGTTTTCATTCATATGTTATAAAAAAGTCCACTCGTTATTGTTTCGTAAACAGAAGTACAGAAGACGCTCTGTTTGCTTATCAATGAATGATCACTACGATAGTTTTCTACTTTATTTGTTGCAAGGTGTCAAGACTGCCGCAACGCAAAGTGTCGAAGGTCTTGTTTCATCAACTGTACGTTATCTCCTCCCACGAGACTGGAGCCCTCAAAGTCCTCCGTTATCACAGTGTCATGTGAACAAACTAATAGTTTTACTAAATCTGTATGGTCTTAACGCATTGGCAAATACGCATGTTGTTATATTTCTGATATTTCATTCCGGATAACACTGGACAGTTTTATTTAGCTGAAGGGGAACATCAGCAACGAATGGGCTAATGTTACTTTAAATCACCCATTTGTGTTACTTTCTACTTTTAATATTTTACTTCAAGTGTCCCTGGACATTTCATTTCATCTTTATCCTGGGCATGAAGGGGTGATGATTAACATTCTGTGTTTTCCCTCATCTATCTCAATTCCTTTATAACACAGCTGAGTTCACAACCCTCATACATCTACTCAGATTTATAAGTCTTAACCCTGCCATATTCTGGTTTACCTCTTTTTCTTTCTAGTACAGTCAAGAGGCAGCTTCGATCGGCTCCGGCCGGCCACGGCGTCCTCTTCCTCCTTCTCCTCCTCCTCGCCTTGCCTTCCTCAGAGGGGCGAGCCTGTTGCACGCAACCTGAGTAGTCAACCTACATCAGACGTGCTAGAGACGTTAGTCAAATCATTTTGTCACGAACACGAAACGCTCCGCATGAATGGTATTATGAAACTTTTTATCTCCGTGGGCCTCTGTCCTCGTCCTCCTCCTCCTCCTTCACCGCTGGCGATGGTTTACAGGGTATTCGAAGTCCTTCCTGGGTTGATGATATGATCGTTCCGGAGGATAATCTCCTGTTTTTGCCCGAATTGCTCGAAGTCCCCTCGGCACCTTGAGTGGCAACTATCGGTAACATGTAATTCCTCGGGGAGGGGGAGGAGAAGAAGGAGAACAAAAAGAGACACTCAGCCTTGGACATGATCTACTTCGGAGTCAATACGGCAGAGGACACATGTCTTCCGAACAAGAACATGTGGTCAGAACAAGTTAATGTGCGTACGCATATAACATTCAGTTCGTTTCTACACATCTCACCATTACTGTAAATAGGGGGACCACATAATGACTAACTCCAAGCATAATCAATGATGGGCATGTATGAAAATAATTTATTTTTATTGGAAAAAAAATAGAGGCATGGATACGAAGTTTTGTATGTGCACTAACAACTACTTTTGAACGCATAGAATACTCGTACTTTCAAGATCTTAAAAATGTAAGTGAACCAACATTTGTTTTCTCTGTCATTTCTTTTGTAATCCTTGGCTTGAACTGTCCATGTTTCGTTTCTATCACATGTCTATCACATGTCTGCCTAACACTTGCTGTCCCTCCAGAACTGCCTCCATATTGTTTTGTTTGTCCACCGCTGATCCTGACTCATTGCCTCCAAACTCACTCTTTCTATCCACTGCTTCTATGAACGCAATGCCATCTCTTCTCTAATCTCCTCGATGGCCTGTGTATTGCTGGTTGCCCTTGTTTCTATTCTTCTTAATATTATTCAAAAATTTCATAAACGTAAACAAATCCATGCGACGGGATGTTCAGGTATACAAATGGTACAAGAGTGACCGGTTTATGAGGTCATTAGGTCTTCGATTTAGTTTTATTTAATGAAATAAATAGAAATGTTACGACTTGGAGAAGCAAAGGATTATCTGGAGACAAGAAATGTAAATGTGTAGTTTAGGAGTCATAAAACACAAAGAAAGCTTGAAAGGCGGAAAAGAGAGAGAGATTGACTACATGGAAGAGGAAACTGTAGGACACAAGACTCTGTAACAATTCATCTCAACATAAGTCCACATTGACACCATTTACAAAAAGATGTAATGGAACCTGTGATAAAGGCATTTATAAAGAGAGTAATAAAAAAAGGCAAGATAAAAGGGAATCAAAATAAAGACAAGGAAAGGGGAAGGAATTTCGAAGATCGGGCCGAACATAATCTAGGTCACGACTTGCAGCCTCCCAGGAATACCTGGACAGGCATCATCATGATAATAATAGAATGATGATGATGACGATAGTGATGATAATGCCGTTGATGATGCAGGGAATGAAGAGGGATGGTGATTATACAAATGGTTGTAATGGACGGTTGTACGAAAGGGTTGTAATGGTCGGTTGTACCAAGCAGTCCCCCCGTACAGTCAAGATGATGGTATGTGTAGGGAATTTGCTTAATTATATGTTGGAGTTGTACCATGAAAAAATGTATAATGGTCAAACTATGCAGGGTACGTGTTGTTTCTGCAAAGGGAACCAAGGCAAGGCGTTCATTGTAAAAGGAATCTAATCCAAATGCCTTAAACAAATGCCAGATTGTAAAGATATCAAATGGATATGTGAAACAATACAATGTAGAATGCATTCAAACCTTGAAGAAGGCAGGATTTCGACTACCCTAATCTTCAGATCTTTGTCTTCTCAATAATATTTCAGCGTGTATTTCAGGCTAAAGTTTATCATATTTGGTGTGACTTCATTTTAAGTGATTTCTTTCGCAAATGTGAGTCTAAAACTATTTCAAAAACAAATATGATGGTTATACAAACAACAAATATACAAATGGATTTATGGTCATTCAAATGAAAAGGCAAAAAAAATAAAATACAAAAGCATTTAGATACAGAAAATGTGAAAAGCGTAGCTTCCCAAACGTAGCACTCGAGAGGGAATAGTTTATTAAAAAGAGCCAGTGTGTGCCCAGATCATAAACGGATTCAGCAAAAGCTATGATGAC
>NC_134807.1:46036931-46041931 GCF_046742065.1 Oratosquilla oratoria
CGGAACAGCACCCTAAGGTTTGGGTCTTTTAAGGTGCGTAGATGTGGTACAGATGAGAGTAAAAGGGAAGAGATAGGTAGTATGTTTGTGAGAAGAAAGATGGATGTGTTGGCTTTGAGTGAAGCTAAGTTGAAAGGGAAGGGTGAGTGTAAGTTTGGGAGTGTAAGTGGGAGGTTATCTGGAGTGAAAGAGAGGGCGAGGGAGGGAAGGGGTGGCTATTCTAGTAAGTGAAGAGATAGGTAAAACGTGTAGTGGAGTGGAAGAAGGTTTCCTCAAGGATAATGTGGATGAAGGTGAAACTGGGAAAGGAGATGTGGGTCTTTGTAAGTGCCTATGGGCCTGGCAGTGAGAAGAGTGTAGAAGAAAGGGAGGCATTTTGGATAGATTTAAATGAGTGCATAGAGGATTTAGGAAGAAATGTCCTAATGCTAGGGTAGGAAATGTTCCAATCGATGGAGTAGTTGGGAAATGTGGAGTTCCAGGAAAGAATAGTAGTGGGGAGTTGATGGTGGAAATGTGTCTAGAAAGAGAGTTGATTTTAGCAAATACAGTGTTTCGGAAGAAAGTCAAGCATAAGTACACATGGGTGAGGGTGGTGGAGGGAAGGGTGGTAGATAGAGCGCTAATGGTTTATGTAGTGGTAAATAGGATTATGATAGGAAGAGTTAAGGATGTACATGTGCTAAGGGGAGAGGGTGGGGGAATATCAGATCATTTTTTGGTGGAAGGTAAGTTGAGAGTGGAGGATAGATGGAGAAAGAAGAAAGGGACAAAAGGTAGGGAGGTTCTTAGAGTGAACTCTTTGAATGAAAAGGAAAAGGAGAAGGAGTACGAAAAGAAGCTGAAGGAGGAGTGGGAGAGAGTGAAGGATAGAGTAGAGCTAGGTGTGGAGGAGGAATGGGGATGGTTCAAGGAGGGAGTCATAAAGTGTGCAAGGATGGTGTGTGGAACAAGAAGGACAGAAGGAAATATAAGGAAGGGTAGTGAATGGTGGGATGAGGAAACAAAGAAGGTTGTAGAGGAGAAGAAGCGAGCTTTCACAGATTGGTTACAAAATAGGACGAGGGAGTCATATGGGAGGTACAAAGAAAAGAAAAGAGAAGTCAAGCAAAAGGTAAAGGAGGCAAAGAGGAGAGCAGATGTGAAATGGGGTAAGAGTATGACAGAAAATTTTGAAAGTAATAAATAGATGTTTTGGAAAGAAATTAAGAGAGGAAGAGGAGGCGAATCAAGTAGAGAAGAAAAGGTAAAAGGTGTAGATGAAGAGATGATAATGGAAGAGAAGGCAGTAAGGGGAAGATGGGCAGAATATTTTAGGGAGTTGTTAAATGTGAAGGAGGATAGGGAGGGAAAGATAGCTTCAGTGGGAAATGCGAAGAAAATGAGAATGATGAGTCAGGAGAATGGAGGAGAAATAGGGAAGGATGAGGTAAAGGCAGTTGTTAAGATGATGAAAGCAGGTAAGGCACCTTGTCTGGATGGATGCCATGCAGAATGTCTGAAAAAGGGAGGTACAGTGATGGTGGACTGGCTGGTGAGGTTGTTTAATGTTTGCTGGAGAGAGGGTAGAGTGCCGGAGGACTGGAGGAGTGCCTGTATAGTTCCACTTTACAAGGGAAAAGGGGACAAGTGTGAATGTAGTAGTTTCAGAGGGATTAGCTTGTTAAGTGTAGTTGGGAAGGCTTATGGGAGGATCTTGATTGAGAGGATTAGGAGAGGAACAGAAGGAGTAATTGGTGAGGAACAGTGTGGATTTAGGACGGGTAGAGGTTGTGTAGATCAGATCTTTGTGGTAAGACAGATATGTGAGAAAGCTATAGGAAAGGGGAAGGACGTTTTTTGGGCTTTTATGGATCTGGAAAAGGCTTATGATAGGGTAGACAGAAAGGCACTGTGGGAGGTTATGCAGATATACGGGATAGGAGGAAAGCTCCTGGGAGCTGTCAAGAGTTTTTATGTGAGTAGTAGAGCTTGTGTCAGGATTAGAAATGGAGAGAGTGAGTGGTTCGAGGTAAAGGTGGGACATCGTCAAGGATGCGTTATGTCACCCTGGCTGTTCAACTTGTACATGGATGGGGTGGTGCGAGAGGTAAATGCAAGGGTAGTGGGTCAGGGATTGGAGATGGTTAAAGAAAATGGAGAAAAGTGGGAGGTGAGCCAGTTGTTGTTTGTGGACGACACTGCGCTTGTGGCAGGATCGGAGGAGGGATTGAGGAAGTTGGTGGCAGAGTTTGGGAGAGTATTTGATAGAAGAAAGCTAAAGATAAATGTGGGTAAAAGTAAGGTGATGAGATGTACAAGAGGTGAAAGTGGCAGTAGACTGGAAGTGAGCATTAAGGGAGAGCGACTGGAGGAAGTGGATAGTTTTAGATACTTGGGTGCAAATGTGGCAGGAAAAGGAGGAGTGAAGGTGGAGGTAGAATGTAGATTGAGAGAAGTGAGTAAATGCCTTGGTGGATTGAAGAGTGTGATGAGGAATAGACATTTGGGAATGGATGCTAAGAGGAGACTGTATGAAGGAGTGATTGTGCCAACAGCTGTATGGGGCAGAAACATGGAACATAAGAGAAGAAGAGAGAGGGAGTTTGAATGTGTTTGAGATAAGGTATCTGAGAAGTATGATGGGGTTTACTAGGCTAGATAGCATTAGAAATGAGGAGGTGAGGAGGAGAAACAGGGGTGGAAAGGGAGCTGGGAGATAGGGTTGATGAAAGAATATTAGGATGGTTTGGACACATTGAAAGAATGAGTGAAGAAAGACTAGTAAAAAAAGTATGGAAGGCAGATGTGGAGGGAGTGAACATGAGGGGACGTCCTAGGATGAGGTGGATGGATGGGGTGAAGGGGGCTTTGGGGAAGAGGGGAATGTCTGTTGAGGAAGGACGGGAGAGGACAGAAGACAGGGTTGAATGGAGAATGGTTGTATATGGATGATGTTGTGATTGCATGAGGTGGAATGGGCGGGGGGATGGGGGGTGAGGTAGTATGTGTGAGCAAAATTTCTCCCCGTCTTCTCCTTTTATGCAATGGGGGGGACGGAGAGGGGGGATCGCCGATTTAATGAAGCGGCCTTGCTGTGGATGTGCTGTGTCTTGCGACACTGCTTCTGACCCAGGGCAGTGGACAAGGTGCAGGGATGACCCGTCATCCAGGAGGTGCTAAGATAAGAGGGAGGGTGGAGGGGTGTGGAGTGTATTCAGGGATGGAATGGGTGGAAATTATTTTATGCCTTTTCCTTTTTGGCTATCTCCCTTGTAAGGGGGAAAAAGCCTTGGTATATGTATGTATGTATGTACATAGTTTAAATAGATTGGCTGTTCTGCAGCTGCTCTATTTTTTCCTAATTACTCGTAGGAGTGATTTTTAGTGGAAAAAAATATTCGAACCTCTGAGAAACTCTATTTCCTTGCATTAGTTTCTGCTCATCATGTCGTCATATTTTTAAACTCATGTTGTAGACCACTAAAACAGAATTTCTCATGTGCGGTATCACAGATTACTAAATTCTGTTCTGACGCTAATTTGTAGCTTAAATCTAATTACGTTGTGGTCATTGGATGCGAAGTTTTTACCAATTTGTTTTTGATTTATTATTCTTTCTCGGGTCGTGATCGGTACATTTGGTACATTTCCAATACTTGTGGCTTATTTAACATGCTGCAATGAGTAATTATGACCAAGAAAATCTATTAAGCAGCCCATTACACGAGCATGTTCCATTCTGGTCCAATTATGTCTGCAAAATTGAAATCTCTCATTGTTAGCAGGTCACGATTAAAAAAAAGCTAGGCGGCTCTTAAAACAACAGGTTATTTTCAATTAATGATTATATTTTTAAAGTATAAATCATGACTACATTTATTCTTTTACCATATTATTCAATTTGACCCATAAACTATCATAGGCATCTGACTTTATCTTTCTTTGTTCAAAGGCGAGAGAACAACTTTTGATATGTTTCAAAGCAACTTCGCCTTTCTTCTTACCTTTCTGAGACTCTGTAACTTATTCTTAATTCTGACAATATCCTCATAATAACAACTGTCTGAAGAACATTTGTCATTACCTATGTCATTACAAAACAGAAAATTTCTTCCTATAGGTATTAAAGTGTAGGTAACTTGAGTTGAAAAGGAATAAAAAAAACTGTGGATGATGAGGTCCATGTTAAGATTTTTCTTTAGTTATACTGCATACTATAATTACTTTTGGTACATAAAACAATTATATATTTCATGGATCATACTTTTTATTCTAAGTAAAATTGCCTTAGAGATTTTCTTTCGGTCAAAGACAACCGATTTTATGCAACTGACGAGTAAGTTCTGACCTGTATAAAATCACTCGCCACTAGATTTTGTCTCTCGCGAAAACGAAGTCCAGACTGACGCACTTTTACACAAATGTATCGGCTTTTTCCATTAATTTTTTACCACTTAGTCTTAATGAATAGTTAAATAAGTGGCTAAGTAAGTGATTAATCAAAATGAAACAACGAAACGAACGATTAACTAAGATGGAGTTTTTCGTACAAAGATCAATCCACAAAATAGAAAAAGCACACTTGATGTTACTTCCTTTGATGTTTACTCGATGCAGATCCCTGCGGGTTTTGATGTACCGCTTCTTTATTTGAAAATTTACAGCTTTCTCGAGTGAATCTCTCTTCTTTTCATATCACCCTGACCAAAGTTCTATTTTTAATTTGACTTTTACAGTGGTTCGTAGCTTTCTATAATCGTAACAAATATGTCTTACTGACAAATCAAAAGACGTTGTTTTGGCTTCGTCCTTTGTCGCCTTTGTGTGGCACTTTGTCTTCCCCATTGAGGGTCACCTGGATGATTACTGACCACTTGGTTAATGCTCTCTTCTCGAGGAGGTCAAAGCCACTGCTGATTTTTTTTTTCTCTCATCGAATACTTCACAATTCATGCGGGTTTTCCGAAACCATTGTAGTTCCCCAAGGACGCCCTTTCTTTAAGCATATCTGAGGCAAA
>NC_134807.1:46044431-46046931 GCF_046742065.1 Oratosquilla oratoria
ACAAGATGCAGACAAGGTTATATTTTCATGCAAAATATCTGGAAAATAACTGGGCCGTGCGAGCATGTTTTGTGGGAAATTTAATTCCGTAGGTTGGTGGGCCGACTGCTTTTGAAATATTCTCAGTTTATGGCGTCAGTTGTGGATGATAACCTCCACAAGGAATGTTTTATTCCTTTAAAGGTTGTATTTGAAGGAGTCAATTGCCTACTTTTCATGAGTTATGTTTGTATATTTAATTACCTTGATCTTTTATGATTTATGTCCTTACACTGCACTGGCTTGTCTTTCATGAATCATGTCTGTGTGCCTCAATAGCTTGGTTAACATGAATTATGTCATCATGGTTCAACACCTTGGTTTTCATGAGCTTCATTATTGTGTGCTGGTTGCCTGATTCTTGCGAGTCATGGTTCGAAGGCTTCAATAGTTTTGTTTTACGAATTGTGTTGGTATGTTTCTGTTTTGCCTGATTCTACTGTATATACTTTTCCCGAACACACTTTGTATTCTATTTTTGGCGCTTCTAGCCGGGTTGATGCCATGTTTCGTTCGTTCTAATCGTAATGTGTGTTTACTCTCATGTATTACTATTTCTTTCCTTGAATTGTACTCAAATTCCTCAGTCTATGGGTTATTGAACCCATCTTTTTTCTTTTCAGGTCGGTGACGATGCAAGATGTTGTTGGCTGTTGCCTCTAGCCCCGTTTTCTTTGATAAAATAATTTTCAACTTAGCTAAAGGTTTCCATCTCTATCTACCCGAAACTATTGGAAGTGCAATGTTTCTCTGAAGTCACTTGTCTTCTTTTGTTATGGAGCGTTTTGAAAATACCCCTTTTTCAGGGTGATTTCGACTTTGAAAACACAGACAACACACTTATCTTCATCGAAGCAATCTTGGGTTCCCTGTGCTTGTGATTCATTACTCGCAGAAGAAGTCGATACTTGATTTCCTTGCAAGTGAAGTACCAAGGTGATTAGTGGTTATATATACCGTTACGGCTGCAACATGCTTATATTCGAGCCAAAGACGAGAGAGGCTGGGAAAGAAATGGGAGAAACTAATCCTCATAGAATAGAAATACAATTTCTATTTGTGCTATTTTAACAATACTATGCTGTATTAATCTTAATTATTGCAAATTCATTATATCTACTGATTATATATATTCAAATCAAAACAATGGCTCTATCCGGTTGTTGATCGTTTAGTTCTGACCTTCGATCGCAATGAAATACTTCCTGGTATAGTTCCGTTAACGATACATCTGACAGAAATGTCTTCTTGTGAGCTTTCCTCAACCTTTCCTGTAAATAAAATTTGATTCATTACATAGACAGCAACCACCTTTTGATGCTCTACCTGCTGCAGAAGGCAAAGGTATTCCAGGCATCACACTTAGGCCTAGTTCCTGTTTCTGACTTTCATCTTGTCTGCATCTTCTTGGATAAATCTAATTCCTTAAAACAATCACAGTTTCCATTGAAATGTCGAGCCTAAAACTTTAATCCTCTTTTCTTTGTCCACTGCTTGTTTTTTTTTTACTAAGATATGTCTCTTTTTTTAATTCATTACCTTTTCAATACACTTTAGATTTATTTTCTCAAAATATAGTGAAAACTTAGGATTTGTGACGTCATTTACGGATTCCTAGGAACATATACTGTAGATATCTGAATATCGAAAAACAAATTGGAAATTATATATTCTCAATTCAAAATATACATATCTAATCTTGCTTAATCACAGCGGTAGTAATGTTTAGAATTGTTTCTTCAACGCTTTGTATACTCGTAGATTACAGATTTGTTTTCTTTTGTAGTTGCTGTTCACGACTTTCTGAAGGGAAGAACAAGTAAACCAAAGGAAATAAAGTTAAGAGGAAGGCATTTGGATTCCACGATAATCAACTTTATTTTATCGTTCTCGGATATACTTCATTCGAATCGTGAGTCTTCTGAATTGTCAATTTTCTTCTTTTGTTTTTTTTTTCAGCGTGCTTTATCTGTGGTCATATATGTACCTTTTCTTACGTTATTTTATTCCATTATATAATACATATTCTTGTTTTTTTCATATGTTTGTGTGCTTATGTGTTTCATGTATAGAGGGCATAGAAAATTATCATTACGATGTCATGTAAAATAATATGACAATGGACCTGGAAATCCAGGTGTGGGCCTGGAAGTTTCTGGTGCTCCATCATATCCAGCCATGTTTGTTATGCATAGAAGACAAGAGGTATTGCCTGTGTCTGAGGTCATAAATGCGTTGATATGGATGTATCAATCACTTTGGGACAAAAGCCATTGTCGTGTTCCTTTTTAAATCTCTCAAGCTTTTGAGTAAGGACAGTTTTGTCTACACATGAATACTGAAAAAGACATAATTATGATCACGGAAGAGTTGCACGCACAACCAGCCTACATAATTCGGCACACTAATTTACAACCAATTATCATGGCCCGAAACTATGAAACCATTTTAGATACATAGG
>NC_134807.1:46054431-46056931 GCF_046742065.1 Oratosquilla oratoria
ACCCATCACAACTTTGTCCACCACGATAAGCTCCGCCCTCCCCTGGGCATTCTCGGCTCTCATGGGTCACCTTTGACAAACTACGACATCATTTGTGCAACTGAACGGCCCCATCGAGAACATGGGGAGTACTTTGGGATGCGGCGGCGAAAAAGAATGCCAGGAATGGTCAGGGAATGGTAATGGTTGCTGCAATCACTCTGATGGGGACAGTTACTGGGAGGACAGGGATGTTGTAATCGCTCTTAGCATCATAGTAGGGGCTTTAGGTTATGAGAGAGAAAAATCAAACAAACAAACAGACTGGTTTGGAAGCACTAAAAAAAAGGAGCCTTCACAGGCATCTAGTCACCATGAATAACGAAGATGAGAAAATCAACAACAACGAAAAACGGTCAGCTACTCACTTGGGCAGGGACTGTGTCTAAGTATCTTGTTGTTTTATTCCACATAAGCTCATCAAATGGGAGATAGGTCAGAGAATCACGATAAAAACTAAATTCTTCCCTGTTCTATAAGGGCAAAGTGCGGTGATGAGCATCAGTGACCATTCTAAACCGAATCGATGTTCAAGACAAAACAAAAATTCCTCATAAACAAAACTAATCGATCTGACTGAAGAGCTTTGCGCGTAGAATGAATCCAATCAATTGGAAGATAATGAAAAAATCATAGTATCTCACTGTATGTAACAAAAATCTTGCAAGTGAAAGGAGAAAAAGGTAAATAACAAAGTGTAAATAAGGTAACACAAAATGGAAAAATGACACAAATCAGGGGCAAATCTAGATGATCTCTCTACATATGTATATAAACATATATATATATATATATATATATATATATATACAGTATATATATATATATATATTTATATATATATATATATATATATATATATATATATATATATATATATATATATACCAAGCGCTTTTCCATCCACTCCCATCCTTAAGCTCCTCTTGGATGAAGGGTCTCACCCACAGTACATCGAAAGGAAAGACGTTTCACTTAATCGGGAACCCCTCACCTCAAATTAGATAAATGGTATATTCCACTTGAAGAAGGCTTACAAACATTCCACGTCTCGGTAGATACGATTGTCATTACTGCAGTTATCAGTGAAAAGGCCCTCATGAAAAGGATGTATATATCATGATGCAAAACATGGTGCTGGGCAGGGCACAATAAATATGTCGGTGTATATATATATATATATATATATATATATATATATATATATATATATATATATATATTTATATATATATGCAATATGTATATTGTGAAGGAGTTTGGGAAGGTATGCGAAAGAAGGAAGTTCAGTATAAAAAGTGGTTTTAAAAGATACATATACATACATATATATATATATATATATATATGTATGTATAAATATGTATATATGTATATATATATATATATAAATATATATACATATATGTATATATATATATATATATATATATATATATATGTATATAATATATATATATATATATATATACATGTATATATATATATGTTTATATATATATATATATATATATATATATATATATATATATATATATATATATATAACTTAAACCCACTCTCGGAGAAAGATAAGCTGAGATACAGAGTAAAACCGTTATATTTCGACCACTGACTGTGGTCCTCTTCAGCAATTACAATTATAGGGTACATAGACAAGAGGTTATATACAGAGGAGGAAGGAACATTGGGGGACTCAGTAAGCCTCAGGTCACTTGCCCCGAGTGAGGGTCGGACGTTACGTCCTGTAGAGATGAACTTGTCAAACCGCCATACTAGTTATAGCATCAGGTGACCATTGACCTTTGGATGTATTATAATTAGGAAACTTTTTATTAGTTGAGGACTCAATAATTTTTCTTTTGAAACTAAAATTTGAATTGTACACTGTAGCTGCATTCCTCCAATCTATTCTGTGATCTAAAAGGCTAGAATGGAAAAATACAGCTGAGTTTTCTTGGCCGTATCGTAACGAATTTTTATGTTCTTTGATCCTAGTGGGTAGATCACGTCCCGTTTGTCCCCAGTACACTTTATCACAGTCGAGACATGGTATCTTGTATACTCCAGATATGTCCTTATTGGATGTTCTATGATGGACATTTACTACTTTTTTAAAAAATATTATTTGGGTAACTAAAAGTGACCTTGATTTGGTTCCTAGGTAATAATTTAGATGCGGCATGCATGGATTCGTTATAAGGGAGTTTGATATTTGATTTTTCCCAGACAAATTTTGTGTTGGAATTGTTTGTTCTAAAATAACTGGTTTTGGCTTTGCTGAGGGCTTTTGTCAGAAACCAGTCCGGGTAGCCTATTTTTAATAATTGAGTGCGCACTGATTCAATTTCTGAGTTGAGAAATTCCGGGCTGCAAATCCGAAGAGCTCTTAAATAAAGGCCCTAGGCAACACTATATTTTATATTATCCGGATGATTACTGAAAAAATGTAAATAACTGC
>NC_134807.1:46069431-46074431 GCF_046742065.1 Oratosquilla oratoria
TTATATCGTACATGGAAAACAATGACGGTGACTAGATGAGTCCACTTGTTGGTACTGTTTTATATTGTCACATGAAAAAAACAAAACAATATTGATTGCACTGAAAAGCTATGAGGAGAAAATCTCTCCTCTGAATTTTAATCTTGTTAGTTTTGATGTCACTAATCTATTCATTCGAGTTTTTGTTAATATATTTAGAAGATGAGTTGAAGAAATATGCACACAATCAGTTTCGTTATGTGTTTTAGATTTAAAATGTGAATTTAATGGTAAATTTGTATATGCAAAAGTTTGGAATGGGAATGGGGAGTCCCTTGTTTCCTGTTTTAAGTAATTTCTTTATGGAATTTTTTGAAAGAGATATTTTGCCTAAAATTGTTCCTAGGAAAGCCATTTGGCATAGATATGTAATGATGATATATTGTGCATGTGGCCTATTGACCAACCTTCAGACAATTTTTTACTAAGGTTAAACAGTTTGGTATCTGCCCTTTATGGATATTATGATTTATAGGTTTGGAAATAAGTTTAAACTAGATGTTTACAAGAAACCTACTAATATCCTCTCTTAGATTCATTATTATTCCTATCACCACCTTAAGACTAAAGTGTCAGTGTTCTCTTCCATGTTTTAAGGGCCTTTAGAGTTTTTTCTTCAGAATTTTTAGATCAAGCAATTGAAACCACTTATGACATAGGTAATAAATTAAAATGCCCTAAATATTAAATTGACTTGGGTCAAAACACAGCAAAGAAATCTTTTTATGGTCTTCCTCATAGACAGCAATTTAGTTTTAAGAATATTTCAACTCTCCCTTTTTAATCAGAATCTAGTTAGTTTAACTCATACTTTTGACAAATTTGGTGTTCAAGTTGACTTAAAAAATTATCAACACTGTTGAAAGCCGGTTGATTAAAAATTCACCTGCTTGTAGTGAAGGCTGTGTTTATAGTATCCCTTGCAAAAACTGTAACTTTATTTATATTTGTCAAACAGGCAAAGGTTTAAAATTGAGAATACTCCAACATAAATATAGCATCAGAACAGGGCAAGTTTCAAGTAGGCGGTTTCTGTATTTAAGGGACTTTAATCATTGTGATGATTGGGATAACACAAAGGAGAGAAATATCATAGAATCATGTTGTATTAACGCTTCATTTGAGAACAACATGAATATGAGTATGGGTCATATGTCCTGCAGTGTTGAGCGAGAAAGGTCACAATAGACTTGTCCTAATTCTCCTTAATGTATCTCATTTGTATATATATCGTCACTGTTTACGTTGTACCTGTGAAGATGTCTTAAATTGGCGAAAACGTTCGGATGCTTTTCATTTTATTTACACATTTTATTACACATTTTGTGAATCACGTGTCTTTGTGATTTATTCGCATATATATATATATATATATATATATATATATATGTATGTATGTATGTATGTATGTATTAAATCGGGGTCGCCGATTTAATGAAGCTGCCTTGCTGTGGATGTGCTGTGTCTTGCGACACTGCTTCTGACCCAGGGCAGTGGACAGGGTGCAGGGATGACCCGTCATCTAGGAGGTGCTAGGATGGGAGGGAGGGTGGAGGGGTGTGGAGTGTTTTTGGGGATGGAACGGGTGGGAATGATTTTATGCCTTTTTCTTTTTGGCTACCTCCCTAGTAAGGGGGAAAAAGCCTTGGTATATGTATGTATGTATGTATGTATGTATTTATATATATATATATATATATATATATATATGTGTGTGTGTGTGTGTGTGTGTGTGTGTGTGTGTGTGTATTCACCTCGGATCTGCTGCAGCCTCTGTTCGAGACAGCCAGACACCACCCTACGGCAGTGAGCTCAGTGTGTGTGTGTGTGTGTGTGTGTGTGTGTATGTGTGTGTGTGTGCACGTGTGTGATTTCCGTAAATAAAGATAAAAATGAGTGTGATTACAAGTTATTTGGAAATTCATTAATAAAAATGGATAGTGAAAAGGATCTCGTCGTAATTATCAGTAATTATCTTAAATCATCTACACAGTGTATTTCTGCCTCAGAGAAAGCAAATATAATTCTAGGGCTGACAGCACAACTTTTTTACTTCAAAAGTACATCTCTCATTAATAAGCTATATCAATCGTTAGTTCGTCCACATTTAGAAAAAGTACAGAGGTGAGCCACAAAACTGATTGCAAATATAAAATATAAATCATTCGAAAATCGACTAAAACGTACAAATCTATTTTCCTAAAAAAGCATAGACTCAGGAGTGATTTGATACAGGTCTTTGATATTGTAAAGGGAATTGACAACATCAAGTGACGAAATTTTTACACTGAATGAGAATCAGACAAGAAATAATGGACTCAAACTCTCAGGGAGAAGATTTACTTTGGAAGTGGACAGAAACAACTTCGCCAATCGTGTAGTAAATAAATGGATTAGACTTCCTGTAGAGGCAGTGCAATGTAGTACAGTTCGAACTTTTAAGATTCATTTGGATAAATTCCTAATATGCTATAATACCTGCCATTTATTACATCTTATTTTGTTTATTTATTTGCTGCTGTTATTTATTTGTTATCATTTATGTTTTTGCATATTATTTATCATTACCTACCTAATCTATATATTTATTCATTCATCTATATATCTATTTATTTGTTTGTTTGTTTCATTATTCATTTACTTATCTTTTTTTCGCATCAGGCCTAGTTATGGACCATAAGGTCTTCTGTCGGCATTGTCTTCCTTTGTGAACTGTAATAATTTGATATCTTCCTTTTGTGTATAATTTAATTTCAAACACATAAATCTAATGTAATAATTTTTGTCTTTCTCGGAAGGAGATGAGGTGCAGAGCTAAGAAAAGAACTATCAAGACACTGCGATTTCACACGGCCGCACTAGGTAAATGCTCAACAGCTATTTACCTCCCGGACGAGAGCTGAGAGCTCATAATTGCCCGATCTATGGGCTCATCAAAGTTGGAGTCCCGGCTCAGAGTGCAGCGATACAGAAATTTTTAGCTCTGGGCGGGACAAAATCGAATCGCTGTATTAGCAGTCGAGAAAGGTACTACTACCCTATCGAACTGTGTGACCTCCAGAGTGGCAGGGTCTGTGGTTTAAAACTGCTCTTGTATTAAAGGAGATTTGGGAAAACTTAAGGAAAAGGGCCCCACGGGTCCAGAGAAAGCAAGTAGTATGCAGCGTGGCTGAACTTGTTAGGGATAGCATGAAGTCAGTCAGACTAGACCAAGAGAGGTGAGAGAGAAAAAGAGCTCTTAATTTTCTGTGTGACTTCGTGAGATGCTCAGCCACGTTATACGCAAATTGCTTACTGCTGACTCCTATAGTGTAGAACTCTGCTTCACCCTAAATGTTATACACAAGAAACGCTAGACTGTTGTCAGTGGTGTATTAAAGTAGGGCAGTTTCGAGGTCATTAGCTTAAAACAGTACGAGAGGAACAGTCGCCAAGTGTCATCTCATGTAAAAAGATGGAAAAAAAGACATTTGAGGTCGTAAGGGAATGTGCTTAGATCCGACCTGAAGATCGAGTGCCAGCCCATTGGGGCTATGCCTTCAGATGGAGATGAGAAAATCGGCGTGTTTTGAAGACAGGTGGTAGGGAGATGATCCTCTTTGATGTCCGTCTTACAGGCTTAACACTTGCAGGTACCCTTTATTTGTCCCAATATATATATATATATATATATATATATATATATATATATATATATATATATATATATATATAAATTGCATAAAACTGATATTCCCCTCAGACCTATCATCTCCAACCGGGGATCTTGTACCAGCAAGCTTTCTAAATGGTTAGCAAACCTTTTATCCCCGTTTGTTGGTACTTTCTCCAATTCTCATTTAAAACACTCAGAGGATTTCATCATAAAATTAAAAAAAGTGAAATTTTCTAGTAGAAAAATGCTTAGCCTGGATGTAATTTCTCTTTTCACACATGTCTGTATTGATGACGTTCTATCCTTCCTGAAAACCAAGCTACAACCATTTCAGGACAAATTCCCACTCCCCGTTTCAAAAATCATTGCGCTTATTTGCCTGTGTGTCACATCAAATGTTTTTTCTTTTCAGAATTCTTTTTTCAGACAAAAATTTGGTTGTAGCATGGGTTCAAATCTCTCTCCTGTATTGGCCAATCTGTACATGGAATACTTTGAGTCTGTTCTTCTGCCCACCATTAAACCCGCAGACATGGTTTGGTTTAGATACGTAGATGACATTTTCACTCTTTGGGATGAAAATTGGGGTTCATTCGATAATTTATTTGTTAATTTAAATTCGTTAGCCTCCAACATTAAATTTAAAGTTGAATGGGAAGAACAAGGTAAGCTACCCTTTTTAGATGTTCTAATTGTTCGTGACGGAGACAAGCTTGCTTTTACCGTCTATGGAAAAGAAACCCATTCTGGTAGTTATCTTCATTTTTTCAGCAGTCACCCATACAAAGTAAAAAGTAGCGTCGCTTCAGGATTATTCCTTCGAGCTCTTAGAATTTGCAGCCCCCAGTTTCTTGAAGGAGAGTTAAACATTATGAAATCTCAACTTAGTAATTTAGCTTACCCGGATTGGTTCTTGGTCAAAGCCCTCAGCCGAGCGAGATCCAAATTTTTCAACACCACCCCCACTTCCTCTAATTTTTCATTGGGCAAGAGCTCTTTAATCGTTCCCTTTTCTGAATCATTCATTCCCTCGACCAAGTTTCTTCCCAAAGACAAATTAAATTTGATTAATTATTACCCTAACACCATTAATAAAAAGGTGGTAAGTGTCCACCAAAAGTTAAAAGAAGAGCAGAGCCAAGGGGTTTATTCGATTCCATGTAAAGGTTGTGACTTAGTTTACATCGGACAGACTGGAAGGGATTTGAATACCAGGATGATTGAACATAAATGTTCCATTAAATATGAACAAGAGAGCTCAGCTGTGTTCCAACATGTTAAGCAATTTAAACATTGTTTAGATTGG
>NC_134807.1:46081931-46089431 GCF_046742065.1 Oratosquilla oratoria
GAGAGAGAGAGAGAGAGAGAGAGAGAGAGAGAGAGAGAGAGAGAGAGAGAGAGAGAGAGAGAGAGAGAGAGAGAGAGAGAGAGAGAGAGAGAGAGAGAGAGAGAGAGAGAGAGATTATATCTTCTATATTATATGTATATATATATATATATAATGTATATGTATATGTATATATATATACATACATATATATATATATGTATATGTATATCTATATTTATATTTATATCTATATATAAATATATATATATTTATATATATAAATATATATATATACATACATTGGACAGTCGTATGGCGTTGATATATGTATATATATATACATATATATATATATATATACATATATATGTGTATATATATACATATATATATATATATATATATATATATGTACTGTATATATATATTTTTTTAACCACAAATCACCTTTAATTCCATGCCATCGCAGTCGAGACTGAAGAATTGCTCGATGGAGGCATCCGTTGGAAATTGAAACGTGGATGAGGCGAGGATTCGAACCCAGCTAACCCGTAACAAATTTACAGTGAATTAAATCAATGCGCATTGGTTTAAGTCACTGTAACTTTGTTACGGGTTAGCTGGGTTCGAATCCTCAGCTCGTCAACGTTTCAATTTCCAACGAATGCCTCCATCGAGCGATTCTTCAGTCTCGACTGCGATGGCATGGAATTAAAAGTGATTTGTGGTTGAAAAAATACATTAATTGATCACTGGGAACCATTCAGTGTAAATGTATATATATATATATATATATATATATATATATATATATATATATATGTATATATATGTGTGTGTGAGTGTGTGTGTGTGTGTGTGTGTGTGTGTGTGTGTGTGTATGTGTGTGTGTATGTGTGAGTATGTGTATGTTTTAGAGAGAGAAACGAAGGAAAAAAGTGTACTTCATATCAGCCTTGAGTGCTCCAGCAGCCGCAACTATTCCGGCAGCAGCAGCAGCAGCAGCAGCACTATCTGCATTCCACCTCTACCACCACGACCACCACCTCCATCACTACCACCACCACGGCCATTTTCAGTTTTCCTCTTTTCGTCCACTTTCATGTTTCTCTCCTTTTACCCTTACCTCCACCACTACCTCTACCTCCCCCTCCATCATCACCTTCACATCCACCTCCATCACCACCCTCACATCCACCACCACCTTTATTTCCACCTCTAGTACCTCCACCTCATCCTCCACTTCCATCATCACCTCCACCCTCACCTTAGCCTCCATCACTTCCTCTACTTCCACCTCCATCTCTATCTCCATCCTCCTCCACATCTACTCCCACTAATACTATATTTATCAGAGACAGTAAGGCCATTACTATTTCTATCAACATTTCCATAATCTAGTGTGTTACCATAACTACAATCACCAATATCAATATCAGTATCATAATCGAAAATGAACAACATTAACAACGGAACTATGTTCCTTTCCAACACCACCAGGAAACACCATCGTCATCACCACAACCTCAACTACCCTAAAATACCCCCAAGAACTATACTTACAAAAACTACACTTAACCTCCCACTGATTTCCCCTGCAACAAGATTATTCTGATCATTTACTGACAACCAAAAACCAAAATTTGTGTTTTGAAGCCATCGAGATTTTTTTCAAACTTCAGCAGCCGCAGTCGAAGAGGACATACCTCCACGCTCCGGCACGCTCTAGCACATGCTCACGCTCATATACACACACGTTTCGACCGAGGTGCACACACGCACACGGACAAAAACGGACGCACACACACACCTTCTAAGTCACGTGCAGCTCATCTTGATAGCGTTTAATTGCAATGCTGTCGTAATGAAGGGTCGACCAGCTGACCACGAGAAACCCCCGAGGGCCGATAGATGGCGTCTCGTGTTCACAGGCGGTTTTTTCTTGTTTAATTGTTTGTCTTAATTGGTTCGAATGAGGCTGTTTGCGTTAATCGGATTTAGGGGTTTTGCCCATAATGTGTCCTTTTTCGTGTGTTTTCATCTCGTCTGATGAACCTTCGCGCACCTTTCTTCCTCTTTTTATTTTCGTTTTTATTTTAGGTCGGCAACGTGGAAGAGGCAAGTCATAAATATCTATAGTCCTTTTATTTATTTTTTATTTATTTATGATTGTCAGTATATAAGTGTTTGAGGTAACTTACATAATACAGTTGGCTAATCATCCCCCAAATATATTGAATACACATGTTTTCGACTGCCAGCATTAGCTGTACGTATATATTACGCGAGTTGAGGACAAGAACAACAGTGTTCCTTGAAAATGTGGATGCAGCAACACAAAGCTCAAACTTGAAACGCAACCACTTGGTGATCCGGCAATGTGCATACCGTGGATACGCTATATTAGCAATTTTGCAGTTAAGAATCTCAGAATGTTAACAGCTATTTCCATCCCCTGTTGATTTCTAATCGATGAGGGATCTCGCTCATATAAACGATTACACCATGGCTGACGTTACATCGTGTTTGCCTCTTGGCGGAAAAAAAACAAACTTGAATTCACCTTTTGCAGGTACTTTGCCCATTACCCAAATATCGATTCTCTCTGTTTCTAACCTTCTCGCTCCCTGCTTTCCTTAACCATCTCGTCTCACTAGTGAAGGAATCGGCCGTCATCGTCACCAAAATCAACACGCCAGATGGTGGGCTCTTCCTCTCACTTGAGACGTTGCATACGCGTCGAATCTATCCTATTTCTCCAATGCCGCAGCATTCCTTGGCCCGGCTTGACCTATTCTACTACCCCGCCGGGTGTTCGTGTAGGTGTATAGCCAACATTTACTACGTTGTCCATTGTAGCCACTGAGGACGATGCCTGGACAACCTAACTCTTGAGTTTTTCTACTCTAATACACACACACACACATACATACATATATATACACACATACATAAATATACATGTACATATATAAACATTACAAAGGCGGAGCATGCCGACAGGAGACCTTTTGATCCATATCTAGGTCGGATGCAAAAAAAAAAAAAAAAAAAAAAAAAAATCATATTGATAATAAAATGATAAATAAAAACTATAATAATGTAAATAACAAATAAAATACATAAATAAATGCATAGGTATAGTTAAAATAATAAACAAACAGGTAAATAGTAAATAATAAATTAACATATAACTAATAATAAATGAAAATCAGACAGACAAATGATAACAAAACAAAAACAAATAATATAAGATAAATTATAATCATTACAACATCTTACTTAAGTATTTATCTAAATGATTCTTAAAGCTTCGAACTGAACTACATTGCACTACCTGTGCAGGAAGTTTATTCCATTCATTAACTACACGGTTGGCAAAGTCGTTTCTACCTACTTCCAAATTGAATCTATTTCCGGACAGTTTGAGACCATTGTTTCTTGTCTGATTCTCATTCAATGTGAAAATTTTGTCACTTTTGATGTTGTCAATTCCCTTTAAAATCTTAAAGACCTGTATCAAGTCACCTCTGAGTATACGCTTTTTTTTAGGGAAAACAGATTCATGTATTTTAGTCGATTTTCGTATGATTTATTTTTGATATATGTAATCAGTTTTGTGGCTCGCCGTTGTACTTTTTCCAGTCTGTCAATGTCTTTAATGAGATTCGGTGACCATATGGAAACAGCATATTCCAAATGTGGACGAACTAACGATTTATATAGCTTGTTAATGAGTGATGGACTTTTGAAATCAAAAGATCGCGCAATCAGTCCCAGAATCTTATTTGCTTTCTCAGAGGCTGAAATACATTGCTTAGATGATTTGAGGTCGTTACTGATAATTACGCCGAGATCTTTTTCACTATCCACTTTTGTTAACGAATTTCCAAATAACTTGTAATTGTACTTACTGTTATTTTTACCTATGTGCATTACCTTGCATTTACTTGTGTTAAATTTCATTAGCCACTTTTCAGACCATTGCTGTAATTGATCTAAATCTTCTTGAATATCTAATTGGTTTGAGTGATCATTTGCCACTCCGCATAGTTTTGTATCATCAGCAAATTTGGAAACAGTAGATTTTAGTCCATGGTCTATATCATTTATATATACTATGAATAGAAGTGGCCCAAGAACGGAACCCTGAGGAACTCCACTTGCAACACTTTTCCATCCAGAAGTTTTTCCATTTAAAACAACTCTCTGTTTTCGACCATTCAACCAATTACTAGTCCAACCTAATAGGCTACCACTTATTCCATGCAAAGCTAGTTTAGTAAGTAGTCTTTCGTGTGGGACGGTATCAAAAGCTTTTGCAAAGTCTAGATATATTAAATCTATATTGTTTCTTTTGTCATAATTCGAGATAACTGTGTTGTAGAATTCGAGTAAGTTAGTCACGCATATATATATATATATATATATATATGTGTGTGTGTGTGTGTGTGTGTATGTGTATGTATATGAGGACAGAGGGGATACAGAAACACGAGAGAAACGTGGATTTTTTATTCCCGACGTTACGACTATTTTCTTTTTTCAAGGTAACTACATTTAGGGGATAGATACTTAGTTATGTTATGTGGGTTATTTGTTCCTCACTCTTTTCGTCCCCAGTCGTTGATCGCTAATGATGCTGTTGGGAGAGAATATGTGATGAATCCGCCTCGATTGTTATTGAATTTGTTTTTATTAATTTCTACAGATTCTAGGATTTTTCTCTTTTTCTGTCGAGTCCTTGGTGTTGTAGTTCTATGCGTTCCCAATCTGGTAGAGGTCCTATTTTGCCTATGTGTGTTACATGTGAGTTACTGGATCTGTGTAGTTTGACGTCGTTTTGTGCCGTTGTGTTCGTTTTGTGATCGCTTGTCCGCTTTCGCCGTAGTGTGATTGGGCACATCTGGTGCAAGGGGTTTTGTACACAATGATATTTTGATTTTCTATTATTTTTATCAGTCTTTTGTTTTTCTTGTTACTATTTTGTCTATTCTTTGTCCTTTGTTTGGGATTATTTTAATGTTTTTTGTTCTGTGTATTTTCTTACTTCTGTAATTGATGTAGAATTCGGGATTACTAATATATTTATTATATGTTCTCTTGTTCTTTGTTATTTGTTGCTCATTCATTTGTTTCTCGTGCTTTCTTTTTTTACTGTAAGATTAACCTTCTTAGGTACTTTAACTTTTGAAATATTGAAACTATGTGTTTTATTTAGTCTTCTGTATATTCTGTGATACAGATTCTGTAAGCTCGTAAGAAAAATCCAATGATGGTGCCCAATTTAATTCTATCACTTTGTCCTGATATAGCGGGCGTCATCTTCTTTGTTTGTTTGTTTTCTGTATAATTTACATTTTGGACCAAAACTTGTTCAAATTATTGTGGTGTCGTCACCTTAGAAGAAGAACAGGAAGGGTGCTTATCAGATTAAAAAATCTTGGAAATACTACACCAAGGGCTCAACAAGAAATGAGAAACATACTAGAAACTGCAGAAATTAATTAAAACATATTCAAAAGCAACCCAGCCGGATGCATCACATGATCTCTCCCAGCAGCAACATTAACGATTAACGATTGGTAGAGACCAAAAACATAGAGGAACAAATAACCCAAATAACATAACTGTGTATCTATTTTCTAAATATAGTTACCTTGAAAAAATAAATCTCGAAATATCGATAATAAAAAATCAACCCTTCTCTCGTGTACCTGTGTCATCTGTCCTCAGATTGTCATATACATACATACATACATATATATATATATATATATATATTATACATATATATATATATATATATATATATCATATATATATATATCTGTTTCATCTCTGTTCTCAAATTGTGATGAAAAAATGTCAGGAGAGACACTATTTATTTTCATAAGCTTACAAAACTTTGTCTCCTTCATAATAATTGCCTCTCGCATCTACACACTTTTGCATGCGTCTCTCCCAATCCTGAAAGATCTCCTCACAGTCCTTTTTCAGTAATTCCTTCAGGTAACTTTCCGATGCCTCTTTCAGCTACTCTGTTGACATGGAGTCTGGTTCCTCTGAGGCTGTCTTTCATGGGTGGGAGCAGGAAGAAGTCGCAAGGGGCTAGGTCAGGGCTGTAGGGTGGGTGTTGTACCACTTTCATTCCCCTGTCGGCCATCCAGGTGGTCACCAGCGTTGACTTGTGCAACATTTCACACGAAACTGCCTCTGGTCGTCGAAGAGGATCTTTGGCACGAACTTGGCACAGACTTTGTGGAGCTTCAGATCTTCGGTCAGAACTGTCTCTACTGTGCCAATACAGCTTCAGACATCATACACACAGATATTCGACGGTCTTGCATCACTAACCTTTGCACTTCCTCAATGTTTTCCTCCTTGCGTGCACTTTTCGGTGCTTCAGATCTGGGTTCATCCTCAACCTGTTCATTTCCTTCAGAAAATCTGTTAAACCACTGATAGAGACTTACTTGGCTCATCTGTTTATCTCCATAGGCCTCCTTTAACATTCCATAAGCTTCTTGTTTGGTTTTCTTAAGTTTAATACAAAATTTGATGGCGTAACGTTGCTTCATGTTTCCCTGCATATTGACAAGTGTTCACAGATCGGCAAACCGAATCAGACTGGTTCCACCACGTTCACCGCTGCACTCAGACCCTCAAATATAGAAAGTTCCCAAGTAGTCATTTTATAGAATGAATGTATATACATATATATATATATATATATATATGTATATATATATATATATATGTATATATATATATATATATCACAATATAAAGATACATGTATATACATCTATATAAATCATATAGATAACCCACCACACGTTATGTATATATGTATATATATATATATATATGTATATATATGTATATATATATATATACATATACATATACACACACACACACACACACACACACACACACACACACACACACACACACACACACACACACACACACACACACACACACACACACACACGACTCGGTGGCGTAGTTGGTAGAGCACTGAGCTGCCACAATAGTGGCCCGCAGCTCATGGTTCGAATCCTGCCCAGGGCCGAAATTATTTCGGTACCGCTGCGCTTCGGGTCGTTACTCTGACTCTCGTGGGCGGGGAGTTGGGTGTGTGTGTGTGCAAGGTCATAGCATTACCCATACATCGAACCTACGAGCTCTGAGCTCTCTTCCAAGAGGGAAATAGCTGTCGATCACGAGTCCAACACGTGATCCAAAGACCAAGTGAATACACACACACACACACACACACACACACACACACACACACACACACACACACACACACACACACACACACACACACACATATATATATATATATAATATATAAATACACACACACACACACACACACACACACACACACACACACACACACACACACACACACACACACACACACACACACACACACACACACACACACACACACACACACACACACACACACACACACACACCGACTCGGTGGCATAGTTG
>NC_134807.1:46094431-46096931 GCF_046742065.1 Oratosquilla oratoria
CTTTCTGGCTACCTCCCTTGGAAGGGGGAAAAAGCCTTGGTATGTGTATGTATGTATGTATATATATATATATATATATATGTATATGTATATATGTACATATATGTGTGTATATATATATATATATGTATATATATATATATATATGTGTGTGTATATATGTATATATATGTATATGTTTGTATATATATGTATATATATATGTATATATGTGTGTGTGTGTATATATATATACATATGTATGTATATATATATGTATTTATGTATATGTATATGTATTTATGTATATATATATATGTACATATGTATATATGTATATATGTGTATATATATGTATATATGCATATATATATATATAATCCCCGTCTGGGGTATTGGCTACTTGTTATTGTGGCAAAGTAGCATACAGTTGATACTTTAAGGTATATATGGGGCGCCCCTACGGACCAGAGGCACACATTATTTTGTCTATGATAGAGGAAAACTCTTCATAGAGAAATGATGACACTTTTATACTACGACTGTCCCTCCGTTATGCTGTCACCCAACCCCTTGCTGCTGTCCTGTACCATATCTCAGAGTATTCATTTTCTGCTGTGGGGGAATTCCCTGTGGTGGGGGAAAAGAATACTGCCACCAAGTATTTCCACTTGGATCGTAAGAGGCGAGAAGAAAGGGACGGGGAATGGTACTAGGCATCCTTCTCCTTGTAGCCCCACAGAGGACATTTCTAAACGAAAAAGTAAAGGCATAAGAGGGTCTGGGAGTTTTCCGACCAGCATCCTAAAGTTTGGGTCTTTTAATGTGCGTGGATGTGGTACAGATGAGAGTAAAAGGGAAGAGATAGGTAGTATGTTTGTGAGAAGAAAGATGGATGTGTTGGCTTTGAGTGAAACTAAGTTGAAAGGGAAGGGTGAGTGTAAGTTTGGGAGTGTAAGTGGGAGGTTATCAGGAGTGAAGAGAGGGCGAGGGAGGGAAGGGGTGGCTATTCTAGTAAGTGAAGAGATAGGTAAAGGGGTAGTGGAGTGGAAGGAGGTTTCCTCAAGGATAATGTGGATGAAGGTGAAACTGGGAAAGGAGATGTGGGTCTTTGTAAGTGCATATGGGCCTGGCAGTGAGAAGAGTGTAGAAGAAAGGGAGGCTTTTTGGATAGATTGAAATGGGTGCATAGAGGATTTAGGAAGAAATGTCAATGTAATAGTACTGGGAGACCTTAATGCTAGGGTAGGAAATGGTCCAATCGATGGAGTGGTTGGGAAATGTGAAGTTCCAGGAAGGAATCGTAGTGGGGAGTTGATGGTGGAAATGTGTCTAGAAAGAGAGTCGATGATAGCAAATACAGTGTTTCGGAAGAAAGACAAGCATAAGTACACATGGGAGAAGGTGGTGGATGGAAGGGTGGTAGATAGAGCGTTGATGGGTTATGTAGTGGTAAATAGGACTATGATAGGAAGAGTTAAGGATGTACATATGCTAAGGGGAGAGGGTGGGGGAATATCAGATACTTTTTTGGTGGAAGGTAAGTTGAGAGTGGAGGATAGATGGAGGAAGAGGAAAGGGACAAAAGGCAGGGAGGTGCTTAGAGTGAACTCTTTAAATGAAAAGGAAAAGAAGAAGGAGTACAAGAAGAAGCTGAAGGAGGAGTGGAAGGGAATGAAGGATAGAGTAGAGCTAGGTGTGGAGGAGGAATGGGGATAGTTCAAGGAGGAAGTCACAAAGTGTGCAAGGATGGTGTGTGGAACAAGAAGGACAGGAGGAAATAGAAAAAAGGGTGGTGAATGGTGGGATGAGGAAACAAAGAAGGTTGTAGAAGAGAAGAAGCGAGCTTTCACAGATTGGTTACAAAATAGGACGAGGGAGTCATATGAGAGGTACAAAGAAAAGAAAAGAGAAGTCAAGCAAAAGGTAAAGGAGGCAAAGAGTAGAGCAGATGTGAAGTAGGGTAAGAGTATGACAGAAAATTTGGAAAGTAATAAAAAGATGTTTTGGAAAGAAATTAAGAGAGGAAGAGGCAAATCAAGTAGAGAAGAAAAGGTAAAAGGTGCAGATGGAGAGATGATAATGGAAGAGAAGGCAGTAAGGGGAAGATGGGCAGAATATTTTAGGGAGTTGTTAAATGTGAAGGAGGATAAGAAGGGAAAGATAGCTGCAGTGGGAAATGCGAAGAAAATAAGAGTGATGAGTGAGAAGAATGGAGGAGAAATAAGGAAGGATGAAGTGAAGGCAGTTGTTAAGATGATGAAAGCAGGTAAGGCACCTGGTCTGGATGGATGCCATGCAGAATGTCTGAAAAAGGGAGGTACAGTGATGGTGGACTGGCTGGAGAGGTTATTTAATGTTTGCTGGAGAGAGGGTAGAGTGCCGGAGGACTGGAGGAGTGCCTGTATAGTTCCATTTTACAAGGGAAAAGGGAACAAGTGTGAATGTAGTAGTTTCAGAGGGATTAGCTTGTTAAGTGTAGTCGAGAAGGCTTATGGGAGGATCTTGATTGAGAGGATTA
>NC_134807.1:46101931-46111931 GCF_046742065.1 Oratosquilla oratoria
CAAGGTTTAGGTGTTGGTACGCCACCTTTCAAAGTAGTTTTCTTGTGCGCTGCGGGGGATGGGTCATAACCGCCCAGATCAAACAAAAAAACTTGCTTCCCACAGATCCGGACCTATAGGTACCAAGGTCATCGTTATCGCATGGAAAAATGTTTCACTAAGTTGTCACGAAAATTGGGAACAAACTTAAAGAAAAGAAGTGGGTCAGACACACAAGGAAGATTTGGAAAATGGTCGAAGATTTCTGATCGAAAAGAAAAACAAAGGAAAGGTTCTTGATGACGCTTGGCCTTCCGGTTGTCAAGTCCGGCTGGCGCTGCGCTCTTAGGGCGGAGGGCACAGCCGGCAGACAGTAAACCCTCCCACCCTGAGCTTTTATTGACAAACAGCAGGCTTGCTCTCCTCCTTTTCTTCCTCCCTCTTCTTCTTTTCCTGTTCCTTCATTTTATCTGACAATTCTCCGTACCCTTATTTCCTTTCATCTCTACTCACTTTCACTCCTTCTCCTAGCTCTGCCTTTCTCTCTTTTCTTATTTCCCTTTTTCTTCTTCCTTTTAAATCTCCCCTCTCTCTCTTGCTGTAAATTAGGAAAGCTGATTGTGAGAATGTTTTATTTTTAACTTATCACTCTTGACATGAAATGCAAAGGAATGAATGGATCATTGTAATCTTTTGTTTTAGGAGTTTAGTCTTCTCAAGACGATAACAAAAGTAAATCCCCTTTTCCATGCCAGTGGGGTATAGATGCAAAAATTCTTGTTGCTGAGAAAGCCCTCTGGCGAGTCAAAAATACTCCTTCGGTGACATTCATAAGAGCATAATTTTGTGTATGCAGCCAGATGGCTGAGAGTTTCTCCTTTCACTATGAGAAATACAAATTTCATTGACACAATCACAGCGGCCCTGTGAGATTCCTTACCCTGACTCGTCCCACACAAATACTACTTCCTTTTTTACAACTTATGACGTTGTCGATATCAAAAGGTGCATACAAACACCAATTTAACAGATCATCTAACGGCCGATCGTATCTCAGGATTATGGCGTATCTTTGAAACACTTTTTAAGCTAAAACGTTTTGCTTACCAGAAGGAAAAGTACAATTACTACAATAACACTTGCCCTTGCTGCAGTTACTACTATTACTAATGCAATTACTACTACTTCTACTTCTACTACTACTACTGCTACTACTAATATTTCACTAACATTTTCATACTTTTACTATTACTTTTACTACCATACTTTTAATATTAGTACTTCTAATTTATTTCAACTACTATTACTACTGTTATTATCAGACACTTTCATCTCATGCATACTTTGGATCCTTCCTTCTACTCCTTTTCTTTCACAATAACCTCGTTTTCCATTATGCTTCTAGATGACTTACACTCCTTCACCCATTTTTGGTTTTCTTCTTCCCCCGGCCTCCACGTCCCCATTTTCTTTTCTCTCTTCCTCCTCCTCCTTCCATCACTCTCTCGTGCCCCCTCGTCCCCTCTCTCGGGGTCTCCTGGCCTTTGGTACCCTTCCCATCCTCCGCCTCTCCTCTTCCACTTCCATTCCGGTGCTCCCCGCCTCGCCTCCGCTGTGTTTTATGGCTGGACAGCAGACCAATGCAAATGGCTTAGACATTAACTGCACCACAATGAAGAAACTAATCTTAAATCTTTTGTCGAGTAAGTCGTGATTATTTGCATCTGGCTCGGTGAGTGTATATTTGCGTGTCTGTGTATTACTCCGCATCCTACACTCAGTAACAGGGTTTCATCTGAACTTGTACGAGCGCGTGTTTAAGTGAGTAATCACATGCACGCACGCACACACACACAAGCTATCATATTCGTGCACAAAATACTTTGTGGCTGTATGCAGATAAACGCATATATCTATGCATATGCAGCATGTACACACGTGTGATTAGAGAGCATGCATTTTATATATATATATATATATATATGCCTCAAATTCAATAAAGGTATACAACTCTCATAATTGCATCTGTGACCTCTGACTTTGTAATCCTTGACACTATCATTGGATACACGACTGTCATATACACATGTTGTCTATGTTATACATACATACATACATACATACATACATACATACATACATATATATATATATATATATATATGTATATATATATATATACATACATAATACATATATATATATATATATATATATATATACATACATATATATATAAATATATATATATATACATATCTATATACATATATATATTCATATATATATACATATATATATATACATATATATATATATATACATACATATATATATATATATATATATATATATATATATGTGTGTGTGTCTGTGTGTTCGTAAAGAGCTAGAGTCCAGGAGCCATGTTATCGAAAAATTTCAAATACCGGACTCAGAGTAACGGAATTTATTACCGACGTTTCGAACCCTGGCCGGGGTTCGTCCTCAGGGTTATACATTGTAAGCAAAAGGATTCAGTTATATAGTGTACCGTTGTTCTCTGGGACAGGTCCCACCAGATTGAACAGAGTTGCATTTTATTAACAGAATAGTAAAACTCCTTAACATGGAGAAAGGATCACAAAATTGAATATACTAGGCAAGAACATGCTGATACCAAAATCCAAAAAGTCTATCCATCGTTCCTCCGTAGCTGAATCACAAATCCTAACAAAAATAAACTAATCAAGTCCTGCATGACCTGCAGAAATCAAATACAGAGTTGCTAAAGTATCACAAAATGGGACCACAGCAATTCAAAAGAACAAAAAGAACCAACTATCACACCCCGATGAAATGAAACTGTACTCCTAGCTGTAAAACAAATCATACAATAAAACAAAACCAAAACCTATTCCGAATGACAAAAGGAAATTAATTTCAAATTTGTATAAAGCGTCCACCCAAAATGAAAAGAATTGACAAAAAGGCCACATATCACATTTCAAAATAAACGGAACAACACAAATTCTGAACGACATCCAGAAATTAATAACAGAGTAAGTACAAAGTGTCAACAAATGGAACCACCGAAAATAAAGAAATAAATAATAAAAAAAAAGGAAAAATATCAAATGTCACAGGAAAGAATATTGGGAGGTTTTCTATAGACTTTTGTTTTCAGAGTAACATTATCTCTAATTATTTCAACTAAAAAGAGCAAAATGTCGTTATTTTCTATTTCAAGAGTGAAGTTAGTGGAGGGTGTGTGTGTAATTGAGAGCTTACAGGATTTCAGATCCTGAATTTATTGTTGACGAAATTAGAACTATCCGGAATATTGGGGAAAAGTTAAAATATCCCACTCATATTCTTAATCGATGTCACAATACCACCAAGAAGCGCTTTTACAAAACTTGCAATCAAGAACAAGGAAACCATAGATAACTTAATACACTTGCTCTTCCTTTTCATGAAAATTTTCTTGGTATTGTCAACTTACTCAAAAAATTGGATATCAAAGTAGCTTTTAAATATGACCACATCATTAAGAAAACTTTAATTAAGAACATCCCTCCTAACAACAACGGTGTGGTCTATAAAATTCCTTGCCAAGATTGTAAGAAATTTTATATTGGACAAACTGGGAAAAACTTGGAAACAAGGATTTCCCAACATAAATATAGTGTGAGATCCGCCCAGGAAAATAATGCGTTATTTCAACATAAAGCATTATACAACCATTATATTGATTGGTCTAAGGCAACAATTTTAGCCAAAGGAAAAAGGCTACAAGAAAGAAATATAATAGAATCCTGCTTAATATAAACTTAAGCTATGGTCATTTTAAATGTGATAAATTGGTAACCCAAATGGTCACCAAGATCTTTCCGCCAGATTGAGCCTTATGTGTTGTTCAGATCGATAGAGGTAAGGTCATCCCCCCTCCTCACATTGTATTGTCTTCCCCCTTCCCCCCCCATGATTGCCACCTAATACTTACATTTAAACACAAGTCTGTATCTATTTAATTTAGTCTGAAGATGTAATATAAGAAATACTTACTGTCTACAAGTTTCCCTTCTCCTGTGGTTATTTTGCATTTTTGTATCGCGGTGAGGTGATTGCTTGCAAATGTATGTATATATATATATATAATATATACATATATATATATATACATATATATATATATACATATATATATATTCAAGCCCCTGGCTTCGCCAGCCCGGCTGCGCCGGGGGGCTTGGCCTGCGGCGCACCTCGCTTCGCTCGCGGAGGGCTACGCCCCACCTTCAAACAAAGGCTATAAAATAAGCAACTGTAAATTATTCACCTCTTTTATTTTCGTCATTTTTGTTTTTTAGAAAAATATTTTTATTTAGACTTACGCCCAAGATCCGCTCGAGTCCCAAAGATCCGCTCGAGCCCTCAAGATCCGCTCGAGTCCCAAAGATCTACTCAAGTCCTCTAGATCCGCTCGAGTCCCAAAGATCCGCTCGAGTCCTCTAGATCCACTCGAGTCTCAAAGATCCGCTCGAGTCCTCTAGATCCACTCGAGTCTCAAAGATCCGCTCGAGTCCTCTAGATCCGAAGGAGAAGAAGAAGAAGAAGAAGAAGAAGAAGAAGAAGAAGAAGAAGAAAAAGAAGAAGAAGAAGAAGAAGAAGAAGAAGAAGAAGAAGAAGAAGAAGAAGAAGAAGAAGAAGAAGAAGACGAAGAAGAAGAAGACGAAGAAGAAGAAGAAGAACGCGAAGACGAAGAAGAACGCGAAGAAGAGGAGGAAGAAGAAGAACGCGAAGAAGAAAAAGAACGCGAAGAAGAACGCGAAGAAGAAGAAGAACGCGAAGAAGAAGAAGAAGAACGCGAAGAAGAAGAACGCGAAGAAGAACGCGAAGAAGAAGAAGAACGCGAAGAAGAACGCGAAGAAGAAGAAGAAGAAGAAGAAGAAGAAGAAGAAGAAGAAGAAGAAGAAGAAGAAGAAGAAGAAGAAGAAGAAGCAGAAGAGGAAGAATACCACCTGACCCCGACTTTCTTCTTCTTCTTCTTCTTCTTCTTCTTCTTCTTCTTCTTCTTCTTCTTCTTCCTATTGGACAACCTTACACCCACCCGATGTCCCCAAAATACCACGGATTGAAAAACGGGAAAAACTGGAAAGACTATTTTTTAAGTTACATTGATATATATGTATATATATATGTATATATATATATTATATATATATGTATATATATACATATGTATATATATATATGTGTGTGTGTCTCTGTGTGTGTGTGTGTGTGTGTATGTATATAATATACATACATACATATATGTTTATATATATATACATGTATATATGTATATATGTATATATATGTGTGTAGATATATATATGTATATATATATATACATATATATGTATATGTATATATATATATATATATATATATATATATATATATATATATATATATATGGTGTCCGGACATAATCCCTCCTGGACACAATCCACCCGGACAAAATCCCTCCGGACAATACTCCTCTTGGACAGAACCCCCCTAAAATAATATCCCCCCTGGACAGAATCCCTCCTAGATTAATGTTTATATACTAATGTATTTTAATAGATGATATTCTCGTATAATATTTGACTGGACAGAATCCCTACTAGATTAATGTTTATATATCAATGTATTTTGATATATAATATTCTCATATAATATTTGACTGGACAGAACCCCACCTAGATTAATGTTTATATATTAATGTATTTTGATATATAATATTCTCATATAATATTTGACTGTATATGTGAGTAAATGTTTATATATCTATTTATTTTCATACATGCAATATTTTCATATATGTTTGTAAGGTGTAGTAGTGTTTCTTGGGAGGCTGGTCACGGTTTGCCTTGTATAGTGCTGTTTCAACATCTGCAGCCACTTTCTGAATATTGTCTATGGGAAGATGGTTGGATGTTTATGGCCTACAAGGTGGGTGAAGCCATTGTTCCAGGCTTCAGAGGTGTTGTTGGTCCTGGATCCATCAGCAAGGGTGATAGCATGAACATTCCACATTGATGCAGAGTACATAGGTGGAATTGGGTGGAGGTGGAGTGGTGGAACAGAGCCATCAGCAGCAGGAGGAGGTTGAGTCTTGCGGAAGGTGCCAGTGACGTAGGTAGCATCAAAGTAGTCCACAAGTGGCTCCAGGCCATCAGGAGTGTTGTCTTTGAGATATCCCATGCCAAGGGGGAATATCATCTTCAGGCAGGTAGGCGAGGCCATCCAACACCACAACAAACAACTTGATTTCTTCTGAAGAACGGTAAAGCTCAACGAGGCCAAGATCTTGAACCTTACGCCAGGTGCACTGTGTCAGATGGTAGAAACATAGATGGGTTGTTATGTAATGACCAATACATGAGAACATAAGAATAAAGGAGGCTACAAGAGACCATAAAGCCTACACTAGCCAGCTCCGTATCCATCACCACCTGTCATCCCCATCCATAAAGTTGTCTAATCGTTTTTTAAAACAACTGATAGTTTCAGCGCTTACTACATGGTTACTAAGTTTATTCCATTCATCGACCACCCTATTAGTAAACCAATTCTTGCCTATTTCCTTCTTAAATCTAAATTTGTCCAGTTTATACCCATTACTGCGAGTCCTGCCCTGTTGTTTTATTATGATGACCTTGTTTGCATCACCCTTGTTATAGCCTTTGATCCACTTGAACACTTCTATTAGATCACCCCGAACTCTGCGTCTTTCCAGAGAGTGTAAGTTTAGGTGCCTAAACCTCTCTTCGTAAGGCAAATTTCCGAGTCCATGTATCATTTTGGTCATTCTCTGTACTGATTCTAGTGAATTTATGTCCATTCTGTGGGACGGAGACCAAAACTGTACCGCATAGTCAAGGATGGGTCTAACTATCGCTAGATAGAGTTTAATAATTACCTCTGCACTTCTATTCGTTATCGTCCTAGCAATGAAACCTAATCCTCTGTTAGCTTTATTTCTGGCGCTAATGTACTGCTTCCTGGTTTTAAGGTCCGGACTCACCAGAACTCCCAAGTCCCTCTCGCACTCAGATTTGTCTAAAAAGGTGTTATCTAAGATGTATCTATTTTTGGGGTTGTGTAGCCCTACGTTTAAGACGCTACACCTAGAGATATTGAAGTTCATTTGCCATTTCTCCGACCATGTTAACAATGACAGCTCTGGTAGCATTGATGGCAGCAAGCTCAAAGTCAGTGATGATAGTTGTTGGATCAGGCTGGTATCCAAGGACTGTGCAGCAGTCGATGACAGTTGTGAGAACATTATGTAGGTCAATTCACACTTGTCTGACAGGAGGGCATGGATGCAGCTGACAGCAGTCACCAAGCTGGTCATGGATAACATAGAGTTGCTTAAACCAGGTGGTGAGGTGGCGGCGAAGGTACCATCCATGTATCAGACATTTGCTGCAGAGAGATGGCGGAGGGCTGAGTCAGATGCAAACACTATGATGCGGTTGGGGAAGGAGTTGTTGTCATGTATCAGAAACTGCTGAGGGTTGGGGCCAATGGTGCGGGCAGAGTCACTATCCACAACCAGGTCCTTCACTGATGCAGGGCCAGGGGGGGGGGGGGCATCTTGGAACGCTGTCCGCTTGATGCTGTCATTCTCACTAAGTGCAGCATGTACCTCCACAGGAAGGATGGAAGTGGTGTCAGCAAGGATTTGTGAAGGGGTAACTCTGGAGTTGGAGGCCTGAACTTTCAGGATGGAGCAGATCTTGGCAGCAACTGTGAGTTCTGATGATGTTGGATGGCTGTGAGGAGTGTTCTTGGAAGTTGTAGAGATATTCACATCTGTGACAATGGCACTTTTACATGTTTGAGCAATACGCAGAGAACATTCCCAACGAATAGTAGACTTAGTACTCTTTATCTTAGTGTACATATAACCTTCAAACAATAGATTTTGACCACCATTGTTACTAGTAATGAGTTCCATGGTTCCAGATAACTGTATGACTTCAGATTAGCAGCTTCCCCTTATACACCATCACATGTAAAGCAATTAGCATCTTACCTTACCTTACCGAGGTGCCATGTCTCTGACGTCGGCGACCATGGAACTCCATTTTTCCCGAACTTGAGCCAATCTCGTTAGGTCTTGAACTTTCAAGAATAGCTAATTAACATCATAAAGTCTTTAATGACTTGCTTTGACTTCAGCAATTACAGCAGTTAACAAATAAATACATTTTATGACCAATCAATTACATATTTATTTATAGTTTCCAAATAATTTTGATACAATAAAGTGGGGGGATTTTGTCCAGCCTGCTCACTTTTGTGGAGGGATTCTGTCCAGGAGGGATATTGTCCGGAGGTATTTTGTCCAGGGGGATTGTGTCCGGGAGGGATTACGTCCCGGATCCATATATATATGTTTGTTTGAAGACCAGAGCTAATTCTGTATCCACCATCTTCGTAGAGATTTTCTCGATTTTCAGAATGGACGTTTATAACTCGGAGGTTAAACACAAGGCTTCCGAGTTCCATGGTGTTATTCGAATTTTTTTTTTACAAAAATATAAAATACAAGCTTTCGGTTGACTCATACGTCTTCAGGTAAGTAAAAATAAACATACAGATCATTATCTAGATATAGGTATAAAAATAGCATACAAAACAAATGAGCGCATTCCAAAAGAAATTGTTGCACGTAACGTTACATGCACCAACTCACACGACAAATTGGCTCTTATCATATATTACAGAAATGCAAAAGTCTCCCGCCTTATCAGGAAAAACAGCTTGACTAAAGATATCAATCTCCTTAAACAGACTAATGTGATAGACCAATTCACTTGTTCAGAAGAAGGTTATAAACTTCTCCACAATGCCTCATACATTGGTGTTACCACTACCTCTGTGAGCAGGAGACTCACTATGCATGCTCGTGAAGGTAGCATACGCAAACACATGACACAAGCACACAATAAAACTCCTACCAGGCAAGATCTAGTCAACAACACAAAAATACTTAAACAATGCAACAACCACATGAAACTACATATTCTAGAAAGAGTTTACATCACACAATACACCCTCTATCATCAATATACAGACTGACACATTTACTTCTTTACAGATGCACAACTAGGCTGCATGATAATAGCGAACGTTCTTCTTTGATCAAATGTCCTGCTACCACCTGCTCATGCGAAGCCCACACCCTCCTTGACCTAACGTCCAGCTAATGCGAAGCCTCCACCCTCCTTGACCTAACGTCTAGCTTCAACTCACCTCTCTCAGTATCCTCATATACCTATATTTAAATACTGATCTGCATGTTTATTTTTACTTACCTGAAGATGGTTGTATGAGTCAACCGAAAGCTTGTATTCTATATTTTTGAGTAATATTTTTCTGTCGAATAACACCATGGAACTCAGAAACCTTGTCACGTCCGAGCTGAGTTCGAGTCCTTGGCTCGACCACGTTTAAATTTCATATATATATATATATATATATATATATATATATATATATATATATATATATATATGTATATATATATATATATATATATATATATATTATATATATATATATATATATATATATATATATATATGTCTCCTTCGAGCTCTCCGCTAGTCTCGGCTGCGATGGCGTGGAATTATAAGTGAATTGTGGTTGAAAAGATATATATATATATATATATATATATATATATATATATATATATATATGTATATATAATCACGAAGTACTTTCCTGAAGAGGGCTATAGCTATTAGCCGAAATATAGAAATTACACTTTCTTCTAAAGTTTCCTTTTATTCCGACTGTGGGTTCTTCGTGATTATTTACAAATGTGCCACAACATTTTGTCTATGTGATATATATATATATATATATATATACATATATATATATATATATATGTATATATATATATATATATATATATATATATATATATGTATATATATATATATATATATATATATATATATATATATAAAGGACTACTATTACACAG
>NC_134807.1:46121931-46134431 GCF_046742065.1 Oratosquilla oratoria
ACTATGAATAGAAGTGGCCCAAGAACGGAACCCTGAGGAACTCCACTTGTAACATCTTTCCATCTAGAAGTTTTTCCATTTAAAACAACTCTCTGTTTTCGACCATTCAACCATTTACTAGTCCAACCTAATAGGCTACCACTTATTCCGTGTAAAGCTAATTTAGTAAGTGGTCTTTCGTGTGGGACGGTATCAAAAGCTTTTGTAAAGTCTAGATATATTAAATCTATATTTACACACACACACACACACACACACACACACACACACACACACACACACACACACACACACACACACACACACACACACACACACACACACACACACACACACACACACACACACACACACACACACACACACACACACACACATACACACACACACACACACACACACACACACACACACACACACACACACACACACACACACACACACACACACACACACACACACACACACACACACACAACACACACACACACACACACACACACACACACACACACATACACACACACACACACATATATGTATATATATATATATATGTATATATATATATATATATATATAATATGCATATATATGTGTGAGTGGGAAGGGTGATGAGGTAAACGCCAAAAAGCCGTAGGAGTTTTATTACTAACGTTTCGTCCTTAAAGGACTTCCTCATACTCTGAGGAAGTCCTTTAAGGACGAAACGTTAGTAATAAAACTCCTACGGTTTTTTGGCGTTTACCTCATCACTCTTTCCACTCATTCTGTCATACATACATACATACATATATATATATATATATATATATATATATATATATATATATATATATATATTCATAGTGTATATGGGCAGATTTTCCCTCAAGCATACTTCATTACCATTGAATTTCTTTTCCCAAAAATTCGGCATAAGTGTGGGTGTAAGAGGCCGGTAGTGTACGAATGGAAATGAGCCTGCCTGCTCGCCTGTTGTTTTGATAACATTGAGGTGACGCTATGTCTATGTAAACACACCGACGGTGGTGACTGTTTTATAATCGATGATGTAATCAAACTCTGTAAGCGCAGGTTAGCTTTGTTTGACTAATGCTGAGGTAAACGATATCGCTAGTGGCATTGTAATGGCTTTCCGGCTTGGTGCAAGGTGGAGAAGGAGGAAAAAACTATTGGTGCATGAATTCAAAGTCACGCCCATAAGGAGTGACATTTATTTGAAAAGTCACCGGAGATTGGATTAGAAAAATTAGTGACGTCAGACGAAGGTAGCTTAGCGTAGGATACGGGATCTCGTCAGAGAGGATCAAGAGACGATCTAGAGAGACGATCTAGGGAGAGACGATGTAGAGACGAGAGAAAGAGATCCCGAGTGTAACCAGTAGGTGAAATTACAGTGAAAGAAGAAAGAAAATTCACCACCCTTTTATTAACCCAAAGGACGAGAGGAATAGGCACGGTGCCTAGAAAATAGTGAGAATACTGCTTAAGAGGAACTTGAATATTTAGGGAAACTCACTTAACGAAGGCAAGGGGCCTTGAGACGAGTGATATTACAAGTCAAATTTAAGTGTAAACATCGAGAACCGACAGTGGTGGTGACAGTGGTGACAAGGGGAGGTGAAAGTGGTGGCAGCGGTGGGATGAACGAACCGAGTGTTAAACACCTCCGAAGGGAAGTGGCGCAAGAAGTCTACGGGAACAAGACAACCAAGACGACTACGAGAGAAATCTACAACTTCAAGTAACTGCTACGTTGGGAACAAGCATTCTTCAAGATTCTTCAAGGTGATCATCATCTACAAGGCGGTCTTCAAGGCAGAGTGTGTGATGAAGGAGGAACAACGTCGTTGACGAATGACAAGACCGTAGAAGGACGTCAAACCAGACATTGACATCACGAAGCGACATCGCAAGCAGCCAGGCTAAAGCAAGGTATTAGTAATAAGTATGAGTACCCCTCAGAATTCTAACGTGTTGAGACACGAAATTCACACATCAAATACAAATATTCCAAAATTCACAGGAGAGTCTAACACATATGGTGTAAACAAGTTCCTGAACCTCATTGACACTCTTATAGTTAGTAAAAACATTACCAATGAGAATCGTAAGATTGAGATTCTCAAGGAGAATATAGATCCAGAGCATGGAAGGGCAAGGTTTGTCATTAACTTCCAGCAAATGGAAGAAATTAATCAATATGATAATTACAAGAAAGCCTTTCTTAAACATTTCATGTCCAAATGTGATCAGGATCCTATTACATCATTGGTAAAATGATTAAGGAAGTTAGGACAAGTGAAACTGACACAGAGTACTTAGCTAGATTAGATAGATGGTCAAAAGACATGAATTCTATCTTGAAAGATTCAGACTGGATAGAAAGATCTAGTGAGAAGATGATAATCTCACAGGTAATCAAATTGATTACATTTAGCTTATTGGCAAAGAATTCTGATGACTTAACAGCAGAAAGGCTGTACAAAGATCTAAAATCAAATATCAGTTTAGGAGAAGTAGATTATCTTCTTCAAGGATACAGTGAGACCAGAACTATAAACCCATATGTAATGCCTATAAATCAACATAGCCAATATAGGAACTCTAGAGAGTTTAAGAAAACAGAAGTAGGACATAGGCGACATGCTAGAAGTCCATCTAGGGATAGGGATACCAGAATCCTTTGTTTTAATTGTAATGCATGGGGACACAAGGCACAATAATGTTTTTATGGGATTATTTGCAGAAATTGCAAATACGAAGGTCACAATGAGTATCAATGTAGGAACCCTCCATTCTGTATTTACCATAATATAATCAGACATAGAACTCATGAGTGCCGGAATTTTCGGGTACCCCCAGGGCTAAGAGGAAAACCCCCAGACACAGAATAAACCATTTCAGACCTCCCCATATATATACCGATAGGCGGTATTGTGTTAAATATGGGAATGCAAGGGAGATGAAAGAAACTGACAAACTGATAATTACTGTTGGTAAAACTTCTGTAGGACCTCTCATTGCAGGTAAAGTGTTCAATAAGCCTATTCAATTTTTTATTGATACAGGGTCTGTAGTTAATGTAATTACTAGTAAAGTTTTAAACCAGTTGAACCAAGGAGTGAAAATGTTGGAACCAATCCGTTACACATTGCAAGGTGTAACTGGAAATCAGTTAAAAACATTAGGTAAGATTGAGCTAGAAGTTGCCTTGCATACAAATGAACAATTGTACATCCCAGTGATAGTGGTAGAAGAGTCTGTTTTTCCAGGAGATTTATTGATAGGATTTGCAACTATGAGAAAAGAAAACATGGTAATTTGTCCTGCTGACTTAGGAATTTTAGTGAAGTCACAGTTAATCCCATTCTTAAATCAACCAGACTTAAGACCAGTGACAGGAATCAATGAATCCTTAGATAACATTTCTATCCTAGATAGCGAGGCCGAGCGGTCCAACCCTACAGAAAGTAAAACAATTTGTGAACCCAACTCAGAAGTTCAGGAAATCCCAGAGATTACTAAATTATCAACCACAGATGCCTTGAGAATTGCAGATTGCGGATTAACAAGGTCGACATTGTTACATCCCATGTCAATTAATAAGGTTGAAGTGTGTTTGAAAGGAATCAATGTAGACTCTGAAGTAATTACAGTCCCAGAATCAGTTAAAATTAAAGGATTGAAGTGGGACTCAGGGATTTATAAGACAAATAAGAACAGAGTAGAAGTATTAGTAATTAATACTATGAATAAAGAGATAGTTTTAAAGAAAGGTACACAAATAGGATGTATTCAGGTGTGTACTAAACATATTAAGATTTTAAATGAGAATAGTGAGGAGATAGAATTACCAACTTCATCAATTTGTTCAGTACAAGAAGGCATAGACTTAAGAAATAGATATAAAGAATTATTACCATCAACTAATTGCCCTGAGTTGGATGAAGCTTTATTTGCTTTGCTTATGAAACATAAAAAAGCAATTGCTTTGCCGGGGGACGCCTTAGGCAAAACAACTGTTTTAAAACATCACATTAAGTTAAAACCAGGAACACAACCTATCTACATACCAGCCTACAGAGTTCCTCACTCTAAATTAGCTGTAGTAGATAAACTCATCACTGAAATGTTACCACAGGATATTATTGAACATAGTAAAAGTGAGTGGAATTTTCCGTTGATCTTAGTACCAAAGTCTGATGGGACTATGCGACCAGTTATTGATTACAGGGAACTGAATAAGCACACCATTCGTGACAGGTTACCATTACCCATTATCGGTGACATTTTGAGAAGTTTGGGAACTGAGAATAGATATTTTAGTACTATAGATATCAAATCAGCTTTTTGGCAAATAGAATTGCATGAAGATTCAAGAGAGTTCACAGCATTTTCTACTACAACAGGACATTATGAGTTCAAGAGAATGCCATTTGGGTTATGTAATAGTCCATTAACTTACATGAGATTAATGAATACTATTCTAGATGGATTGTTAGGAAACACTGCCAGTGTATTTCTAGATGACATTTTAATAGTTTCTCAGACTGCAGTGGAGCACTTTAAAAAATTAGATTTGATATTCTCAAGACTAGGAGAAGCTGGGTTAAAAGTAAAACTTGAAAAATGTAAGTTCTTGCAAGACAGTGTCATTTACTTAGGACATAAGATAGACAGACACGGGCTGAGTACAGTAAATTCAAAGGTTGACGCTGTCAAGAATTTTCCAGTTCCGACCAATGTAGACAAGGTTAGGAGCTTTTTGGGATTAACAGGATATTATAGAAAATTCATTCAAAGTTATGCTGACATTGCTAATCCACTAAGTTCATTGTTAAGAAAGGACTCAAAGTTCATGTGGGGACCTGCGCAACAGCAAGCTTTTGACAAGTTGAAAGATAAACTCACGAGTTCACCTATTTTAATTTTTCCCGACTATGAAAAAGAATTCATTCTTTGTACTGATGCGTCTGACATAGGGTTAGGAGGCATACTAATGCAAGAGAGAAATGGAACTTTAAAACCCATCCAGACTTTGTAATAGTGCGGAGAGAAACTATTCTATAACTGAAAGAGAAACTTTAGCAGTAATTTATTCTTTAGAAAGTTTTAGGGATATGATACTAGGGTATCCCATCAGAGTTTGGACTGATCACACAGCTATTCAGAACTTATTTAAGCATAAGAATCTTAGAGGCAGACTTGCTAGATGGTTTGCGATACTTCAGTGCTATGAAGTTCAATTTGAATATATTCCGGGTAGAAGGAATGTAGCAGATCCACTTTCTAGAAACATTAGTCAACCAATGACTGGGACTGGGTTGATTAATTTTGTTTGTAGTATAGAAGAATTAGTAACTTTAGATGAAGAAATGCTAATAAGAGAATAGAGAGATGATGAGACATGTGATTCAATAATCAAGCATTTGATGAACCCAAGAGGAGATCCTCCAAAGCTACCAAAGGGGTATAAGATAGAGGAATTTCATTTGATTAATGGAATTTTGTATAGGAAAACATTTGTAAATGGGAAAGATATTTCTAGAGGTCAAGTAAATCAGTTGGTTATACCACAAACTCTGGTAAATGAGATATTGAAGTTACTTCATGATAGTGATTGTAGTTCACATCCTGGAAAGGATAAAACTTATAGACAAGCACAACTTAAATACTTTTGGCTAGGAATGAAGAAAACTATATATGATTATATAGAAAAGTGTGTAAAATGTGTAAAGGTGAAGGGAAATACACCAAAACCTGCTCCTATACTCACCTATCCCATTCCACAGAAACCTTGGGAAAGAGTTCACATGGATACATTGGAATTACCATCATCCGAGAACGGCTTTAAATACCTATTTGTTGCTATTGATTATTTTTCAAGATTTTGTATATTGCAACCCATAATCAATAAGAAAGCTGAAACTATTGCTTCCGTAATCTATGATCAGATAATCTGTAATTTTACTACACCTAACATCCTAGTTTCAGATAATGGGACTGAATTTAATAACAAAATCTTGGAAAATCTATGTAATGTATTCCACATCAAGAAAGTCAATATACTCGTTAACCATCCCCAAAGTAATGGAGTAGTAGAAAGGTTAAACAAAAAGATAATTATATGTCTTAGAACCCTAATAAGTCCTCATAGTGTAACTTGGGATACTTGGATTCCTTGTGTTAATTGTACCCTGAACAATCAAATTAATGTAGCAACTGGGGATACACCTCATTTTATGCAAGTTCAATTGGAATCTTTTGTACAGGATTTAGTTATGGCAAATTCGGGTCAAGTAACTTCTTCTCTCCTTCCAATACCTCAACTTATAAAGGTAATTAAGTCAGCAAAGAAGGATTGGAACTTTGAACCTTTCTTTGAAGAAGCTAATGTAGCATTATATTATCCATTGCTAAACTCCTACCTTAATGTTACTTCAGTTATTATTGAAATCCCGTTCTCTTCCAACCAAAGATTTAACTTATTCAAATTGAAACCCTTCCCATTGAAGGTAAATGGTTCATTTTATGAAGTAGATATTCCAATTGTAGACCCAATCAATTATATCCTTTCTGTAGACAATCTGAAGGAGAGCAGAGTCTCTAATGACAAGTTGAAGGAGTGTAGAAGATTTAATAGGAATCTTTACCTCTGTCATTCTTCCATGTTTATGTTCCGTGAAGCTTTGAAAAATTCATGTGAAGCCTCTCTGGTTAGGAATATGTCTGTTATGAACAATTGTCATTACCAACGAATTTTGGTAGACCAGATCCCTCATTGTAACATACAAGGATCTCATTACCTGTTTTTCCCTAACAAGACAAAGGTATCAATAAATTGTCCCGGGTTGAGTCCTAAATTAGATTTGGTTGAAGGTCTTGTCTCTATTCAAGATAACTGCGAATTGCATGCAGACACTATTTCCACCATTTCTAATACCCTTAATACAATGCATTTAACCGATGACACCTACATTTCAACCTTCAACTTCACATTGCCTGAAAACTCTTCTCCCTTGAAAATTAAGAGAAGACCATTGTCAAGATCTCCCTCAAATGATTTACATATACTACCAATCCTTATCATACCCTTACTTTCAGTGTTAGTGGCAGCACTGATTGCCTTTGTTGTATTCCGGAGATTGGCTCTGTCAAAGCAAATCAACCATGTAACCGCTTAATTCACAGTTATAGGTATTATGTTTATGTATTATTTCCAATTTATTGCATGAATGATGTATTTTGGAGGGTAGATTAACAATTACGCAAGGGTAGATTAGCTTATTCTAGAAATATATTAGCAAGCCCTGTAAGAGGGAAATAAGAAATTGGTCGGGACGACCAAGGGTAGCTGCCGAGCCCTGTAAGAGGCCGGTAGTTGTACGAATGGAAATGAGCCTGCCTGCTCGCCTGTTGTTTTGATAACATTGAGGTGACGCTATGTCTATGTAAACACACCGACGGTGGTGACTGTTTTATAATCGATGATGTAATCAAACTCTGTAAGCGCAGGTTAGCTTCGTTTGACTAATGCTGAGGTAAACGATATCGCTAGTGGCATTGTAATGGCTTTCCGGCTTGGTGCAAGGTGGAGAAGGAGGAAAAAACTATTGGTGCATGAATTCAAAGTCACGCCCATAAGGAGTGACATTTATTTGAAAAGTCACCGGAGATTGGATTAGAAAAATTAGTGACGTCAGACGAAGGTAGCTTAGCGTAGGATACGGGATCTCGTCAGAGAGGATCAAGAGACGATCTAGAGAAACGATCTAGGGAGAGACGATGTAGAGACGAGAGAAAGAGATCCCGAGTGTAACCAGTAGGTGAAATTACAGTGAAAGAAGAAAGAAAATTCACCACCCTTTTATTAACCCAAAGGACGAGAGGAATAGGCACGGGGCCTAGAAAATAGTGAGACTACTGCTTAAGAGGAACTTGAATATTTAGGGAAACTCACTTAACGAAGGCAAGGGGCCTTGAGACGAGTGATATTACAAGTCAAATTTAAGTGTAAACATCGAGAACCGACAGTAGTGGTGACAGTGGTGACAAGGGGAGGTGAAAGTGGGAAACCCTTTATCCCCAGGTTTGAGTAATTTATTAATGAATTTCTTAAAACTAAAATATTGCACAAAATCTATCCTCCTAACATCCCTTGGCCTAGGTACATAGATGACATTTTATGTCTTTGGCTAGAAGATAATAATGTGCATGATTCTTTAACCAAATTAAATACCCTTGTTGATTCTATTAATTTTACTTTAGAAATTGAGAAAAATGGTACCTTACCTTTCTTAGATTGCACTATCCTACGTCATGACAACAGCCTTAAGTTTAAAGTATATCGAAAACCAACCAATATAAGCTCATATATTCATCATTATTCTTCTCGTCCAAATAGTGGTAAATGTTCAGTCTTCTCTTCTATGTTTCTTAGAGCTTTCCGTATCTGTATTCCTGAATTCATTGATAAAGAAATCAGAAATGATTTTAACATTGGGCTAAAATTGAAATACCTTAAACAATTCCTTGATATTGCTTACAATTTTGCAAGGGAATAATTTTTAACTTTCTAACCAAAAACATCTTTCAGTTATCATAATGTCTTAATTTTGCCATTTCTAGAAAATTTGTTAAGTGCCACAGAATCATTAAAAAGATGTAACGTAAAGGTAAACTTTAAGAATAATAGTACAGTAAAACATATGGTCATCAACAATAGTACTGAAGTTAAAAAGGTATGCATTTATAAAATTCCTTGCAAAACGTGTAATCAATTTTACATAGGTCAAACAGCCAAACCCTTAAGCATCAGAATTGAACAACATAAAAAGGTGTTAGGGATAGCAATAATTCTAGTGGAATCTTCAAACATAATGAATTAAATAATCATCCTGTTATTTGGGGTATTGGCCACGCCATATATCACACCAATAACATAATAGTAAGAAACTTAATGGAGTACAGTTTGATCCATACCACCAGTAATCAAAATACAAACTTACACAAAGGCTTATACAAACTTGACAACTCTATCTGCCAAGAAATAAGCAAAATAATAATACAGTAAAATGTAACCCTGCGACTGTGACCTGATGTCTCCCCTCCCTCATTAGTGGGACGCATTGACCCTTGCGACCTGACCTACCGCTTTCCAGGGGGTAAATGTCCTCTCCTCTTATGTAAACTGTCCTTGTTCCTTCTTCATGTATATATAAACTATGTATTTCTGTTTAACTATGTACTTTTTGCACTGGATGTAATATACGAAAGCGCTCTGCTTCGTTAGTTTCTTTAGTTTCTTTTTTCCAAGTGGTCTACTTTGCATAAGTGAACACACGTACCCGTGTTCTTATTAGCATATATATACATACATACATACATATATATATATATATATATATATATATATATATATATATATATATATGTGTATATATATATACATATATACACACACACACACACACACACACACACACACACACACACACACACACACACACACACACACACACACACACACACACACACACACACACACACATATATATATATATATATATATATATATATACAGTATATATACATACATATATGCATATGTGTATGTATATATATGTATGGGTGTGCGTGTGTGTGTGTATGTGTGTGTGTGTGTACATACGCACATACGCATGCATAATGACTACACGGACAAGAAAGATGGTAAATCATAATAAGAAATAAAAACAAAGGAAAGAGAAGAGGAGTAGAAGGTAAAGGAGGTATGGAGAGGGGTGTAGACCCGAAAAATATAAAATTATGTAAATACACTCATACACATGAAGTTACCCTATTTTGTAGATAATGAGTGTACGTCGTCATAGGTAAGATGGCGCTTATGGTGGAAGTGATGTTACCCCGAGCCCTCAGAAGGTTCAGAGCACCAATGGTCAGCTTTTGATTTATTAAAAGACAGAGATGAAATGCAACGAGTATTATTCTATGCCTTTTGTCTTGCTTTTTGGTTTTTGACCTCCCACAAGATTCTACTCTTGAGAATTCTGCCTCAGATGTAAAAACATGTGCACAGGTGAATGTATATTCATACATATCATAAAAAGAGGTACTTGCACTTCAAAGAAACATGCCCGAACCCTGTCGCGTCCGAAGACACACATCCCTATGCAAACAACGGCCCGGGCATCAGTCCCAGAAAAGAAAAAGAAGAAGAAGAAGAACGCGAAGAAGAAGAAGAAGAAGAAGAAGCAGAAGAAGAAGAAGAAGAAGAAGAAGAAGAAGAAGAAGAAGAAGAAGAAGAAGAAGAAGAAGAAGAAGAAGAAGAAGAAGAAGAAGAAGAAGAAGAAGAACGCGAAGAACGCGAAGAACGCGAAGAACGCGAAGAAGAAGAAGAAGAAGAAGAAGAAGAAGAAGAAGAAGAAGAAGAAGAAGAACGCGAAGAAGAAGAAGAACGCGAAGAACGCGAAGAAGAAGAAGAAGAAGAAGAAGAAGAAGAAGAAGAAGAAGAAGAAGAAGAAGAAGAAGAAGAAGAAGAAGAAGAAGAAGAAGAAGAAGAAGTAGAACGAGAAGAAGAAGAAGAAGAAGAAGAAGAAGAACGCGAAGAAGAAGAAGAAGAAGAAGAAGAAGAAGAAGAAGAAGAAGAAGAAGAAGAAGAAGAAGAAGAAGAAGAAGAAGAAGAAGAAGAAGAAGAAGAAGAACACGAAGAAGAAGAAGAAGAAGAAGAAGAACGCGAAGAAGAAGAAGAAGAAGAAGAACGCGAAGAAGAAGAAGAAGAAGAAGAAGAAGAAGAAGAAGAAGAAGAAGAAGAAGAAGAAGAAGAAGAAGAAGAAGAAGAAGAAGAAGAAGAAGAAGAAGAAGAAAGCCGAAGGAGGTCTTTGCGTCCGCCCTCCTACAGCTGCTGCCTCCCTCCAATTACCGTGACGGGCAGGCAGGGACGGAGCATCCTTCGACAGGCCGACACGCGCCTGTCAGCAGCTCCGTACAGTTGGCGATCACCCTCCAATTATTATTAGCGGGAGCAGAAGTCCTGCCGAGCCGAGGCGCAGTTTCGAGGAGAAATGGAACAAGACTAAAGATATCCCAGCGGGAGTCCAGACTTTTTTCGGATCCCTCATGGGCCGAGTCGACGGGCAAGTCCGACCCAGCAGATATTCTGCTCAGTAACGTATATATAAATATACAATTTGAAAAAAAACCCTCATGCAGTGGCTGACCAACACACACACACACACACACATACACACACACACACACACACACACACACACACACACACACACACACACACACACACACACACACACACACACACACACACACACACACACACACACACACACACACACACACACACACACACACACACACACACACACACACACACACACACACACACATATATATATATATATATATATACATATACATATATATAGTAGATGTCAAAGCGCCACAGTTGAACACACAAGTTGGTGGTGCACCAGGGTGGCAGACGTATTGTTTTCTTTCTCCAATCAGAAACACAATAAATGTGAATGACTGCTATGTCTGGTTGCAAGGTGCCTCCATATATTTTTGGCACGAGTTGTTTGTATTCATTATAATTCTAATTGTATAATATACATACATACACACACACACACACACACACACACACACACACACACACACACACACACACACACACACACACACACACACACACACACACACACACACACACACACACACACACACACACACACACACACACACACACATTACTGCGTACCCACATTTTTTGAGTCTAACTGAATGTTCATTTCCTCCCCTTTGGTGCCAAAGAGGTGCCACAGAGGTGAATAGAATAGGCAGGCCGCAGGCGGGATATGAAGAGTGCTACGCAATACTGATGGAGCTAATCGAGAGGAACAGAATAGCTTGGTCGCATCAAGAATAAAGAAAACGTATAACGAGGAACGGAAATGATGGATTTCTGTGGATGGGTTCTATGTAGTCCACGTGCTTTTTTGTTTTGTTCTTGTCTTTCCGTCTTTTAAGATTAATGTTGCTTTTTGGAGTTAATGAAGATCTAGGAGAAGTGGCAGTATTTGTAAAATGCTGACTTGCCGACTGTAGAATCAGACGAAACAATCAAAATCAAACCAAATATGGATCATCATCCAACATATGGGAAAATTATGGAAGACTAATCCAGTGATGTACCAAAATGAGCTTAAGAGGATCAGAAATTGCATATAGTATATAAATAGATAAATAAATAAATAAAACATGAATAAATAAAAGAATAAATAAATAGGTAAATGATAAAATAGATTAGTAAACAAATTAATAAGTAAATGAACAAATAAATATATGAATGCATAGATAAACAAACAAATGAATAGATGAATATATTAATATCTAAATGAATAAAAAACAGAAACAAAATCGAGGAGTAGTTTTCAAGAATAGAATAAAAGAATTAATACAATTATAATTTCCATAAA